>NC_068452.1:20926873-21226873 GCF_023373465.1 Oncorhynchus keta
GAACATGGGACCCATTCACTACCACAAAGCAATGTCCTTAACCTCTCTGACAGCATGGGCACACAGGCAGGCATGCTGTTTCACTGGAGAGACAACCACATAGGAAGGAGCAATGAGGTGCGTGTGTGTGTGTGTCAGGGTTGGGGACAATTTCATTAAAGTTCAGTCAATTCAGGAGATAAATATACATTTTATTCAGAGATTGAACAATATTGGCCATTATTTTCTAAGACTATTTTCCAAATTTATGGGTCTCAAACTTTAATTAACCTTCAATGGAGCGTGTGTGTGTGTGCATCTGTGTGTGTCCCGTGTCTCACCGATAAGCTGGAGGTGGGCTGGCTCTTGTTGTGGGGGCTGAACTTGGGTTTGGGGGGCTTTCCTGCCAGACGGTCCTTGTGTCTCCTGCTGTTCATGTGCTGAGGAGATCAGAGGAGAAACATTAGTCTGCTAATCTAGTTTATATGGTTGGATTTATCTAATAGACCATGCCTGATCTACACCGAGTGAACAAAACATTAGGAACACCATCCTAATATTAAGCTGCCCCTCCCTTGCCCTCAGAACAGACTCAATTTGTCAGGGCATGGACTTTAGAATGTGTATAAAGCGTTCCACAGGGATGCTGGCCCATTTTAACTCCAATGCTTCCCACAGTTATGTCAAGTTGGCTGGATGTCCTTTGGGTGGTGGACCATTCTTGTTACGCACAGGAAATTGTTGAGCGTGAAAAACCCAGCAACATTGAAGTTCTTGACACACTCAAACCGGTGCGCCTGGCACCTACTACCATACCCCGTTCAAAAGCACTTCAATCTTTTGTCTTGCCCATTCGCCCTCTGAATGGCACACACACAGTCTATACTCAATTGTTTCAAGGCTTAAAAATCTTTTATTTTTAACATGTCTCCTCCCCCTTCATCTACACCGATTGGATGTGGATTTAACAAGTGACATCAATAAGGGATCATAGCATTCACCTGGTCAGTCTGTCATGGAAAGAGCAGGCAATTCTTAAGGTTTTGTACACTCAGTGTACAATATTTAGAGGACACAAAAACCACACAGAGAACCACTACTTCCCTCCATCTACAGTATGCGTGTCTATTTCTCGCTCCGATGTTCCACTATCAACTGGCTAATCCTAGTTCATCGGAGGAGGTTTTAACAGTGCCATTGGAATACACTACTAAAGGCTTGTTGTAGGCAAGGTTGCTACACACGCCCACATATATATACTGTATCTTTTCCATGACCAGCTGGTGTGAGAGAGCTGCAAAATCTTCCAGAACCATCCCATCATACGATTTTACATGTACGACTTAATAAACGTCACCAGGGAAACAATTACCCGAAACAGACTAGAAAAGAGGTTCAATCATATACCATGTGCCGAGATTACCACACGCTAAACACGTCAATATCCTGCAATAACATACTGCAAACAGCTCTTACAGGCTCAAATAGACCGTTCTGAGTGAATCACCATACCATCTGATATACATCTGCTTAGTGTGGGAAAACAATCACAGCATAAAAATGTAAAATGCTCATACGATGCTTTTTCCAGAATAGCTTTATTGTGATAAAAATGCAGTCGCTGCCGCTGTGCCAGGTGATTTCAAACGCACATTTCCACTGCTAGCATCACCTCGGGAGTTGTAAACCTTCTACTGTAACATGTGCAAAGAGCATTTAATACGTTTGTTATTACATCATGAGTCCTGTGCTACCTTTGAAAATGGGAGGGCTGAGGTAGTGATGTCATGGGTACAGTCCAGTCGGAAAGTATTCAGACCCCTTCCCTTTTTAATGACAAAGCAAAAACAGGTTTTTAGAAATGTTTGAAAATTTATTTTAAAAAATCGGAGAAGGGCCTTGGTAAGGGAGGTGACCAAGAACTCGATGGCAGAGCTCCAGAGTTCCTCTGTGTAGATGGAAGAACCTTCTAGAAGGATAACCATCTCTGCAGCACTCCACCAATCAGGCCTTGATGGTAGAGTGGCCACTCCTCAGTAAAATGCACATGACAGCCCGCTTGGAGTTTGCCAAAAGGCACCTAAAGGACTCTCAGACCATGAGAAACAAGATCCTCTAGTCTGATAAAACGTAGGAATGGCTTCGGAACAAGTCTCTGAATGTCCTTGAGGGGCCCAGCCAGAGCCCGGACTTGAACCCGATCGAACATCTCTGGTGAGACCTGAAAATATGATGCTCCCCATCCAACCTGACAGAGCTTGAGATGATCTTCAGAGAATAATGGGAGAGACTCCCCAAATATATATGTTCCAAGCTTGTAGCGTCATACCCAAGAAGACTCGAGGCTGTAATCACTGCTAAAGGTGCTTCAACAAAGTACTGAGTAAAAGGTCTGAATACTTACGTAAATTTAATATTTGAGTTTATTTGAGTTTTTTTTTATTTTATACATTTGCTAAAAAACTATTTAATATATTTTAAAATAAGGCTGTAATGTAACAAAATGTGGAAAAAGACCCTGAAAATAATTAGTCCAACCAAGAAATCAAGTGTTAAGTTTGTTTGAAGAGGTAGTTCTATAGTCTGTCCCTTCAAAGTCTATTGTAGAGTGACCTCATCTATCTGTCTATCCATCTGCTCATGCCAAATAAAAACGTATTCATCATGTGACAGGATACACTTGAAAAACAGATTTAAATCTCAATGTGACCTTCTCTGGTTAAATAAAGGATACATGAAAATAACTAATAACCCCACACAGAGCCAAAAACACTGCAGGACCAGAGACATTTGAATGAGAGTCTTATTCGATTAGCACTCTCTATCAAGCACCTCTCAGGGTGTGCAATATTACCCACAACCCCCCTCTCTTTCCTCTTCTCACCTTTCATGTCACGCAAACAGCACCATGAGTTCTGAGTAGCCCAGAGGGTCATCCCTGTCTATCTCCCATACCACATGGCTACATTCACAATATCTTATACTCTTTCCAGCTTATTTCGGGTCATTTTGAGCTCCATCAATTCAGAACACTGTCAGGACACGTTTAGTGGAGGAGGAAAGAGACCCAGTGTGTCAGATCTCCACATAGACTAGTGGCTCAATGGCCTCACTGTGAGAGAACATGAAACCAGATCTTGTCCAGTCCAATCACCTCAGATCGACTCAGGAAGTCAACATACGAAATTATACCCCAGCTGTTTCACTTCTCCTCACCTGGCTGAGCTGGGTCTCCGAGTTGACATAGATCTCACACACCTCGCAGTGGAAGTTCTTGCTGGCCACCCCCACGCTGCCCTTGGTGCCCAGGCGCTTGCTCTTGCAGGCCGAGCGCCCCCCAGCCCCCGCCACCTTCCCCCGGCGCCGCGGCTGGACGCTCTGGCCCTCCAGCATCTGCTTGTGCTTCGTACCTGGAGGAGTGGATTGGGAGGAAGAGAAGTTCAGACACACTCTGGAGCAGGTACAGTATATACAGTGGGGGAGAACAAGTATTTGATACACTGCCGATTTTGCAGGTTTTCCTACTTACAAAGCATGTAGAGGTCTGTCATTTTTATTATAGGTACACTTCAACTGTGAGAGATGGAATCTAAAACAAAAATCCAGAAAATCACATTGTATGATTTTTAAGTATTTATTTAGCATTTTATCGCATGACATAAGCATTTGATACATCAGAAAAGCAGAACTTAATATTTGGTACATAAACCTTTGTTTGCAATTACAGAGATAATACGTTTCCTGTAGGTCTTGACCAGGTTAGCACACACTGCAGCAGGGATTTTGGCCCACTCCTCCATACAGACCTTCTCCAGATCCTTCAGGTTTCGGGGCTGTCGCTGGGCAATACGGACTTTCAGCTCCCTCCAAAGATTTTCTATTGGGTTCAGGTCTGGAAACTGGCTAGGCCACTCCAGGACCTTGAGATGCATCTTACGGAGCCACTCCTTAGTTGCCCTGGCTGTGTGTTTCGGGTCGTTGTCATGCCGGAAGACCCACCACGACCCATCTTCAATGCTCTTACTGAGAGAAGGAGGTTGTTGGCCAAGATCTCGCAATACATGGCTCCATCCATCCTCCCCTCAAAGCATCCCAAAAGAATGATGTTTCCACCTCCATGCTTCACGGTTGAGATGGTGTTCTTGGGGTTGTACTCATCCTTCTTCTTCCTCCAAACACGTTGAGTGGAGTATAGACCAAAAAGCTACATTTTTGTCTCATCAGACCACATGACCTTCTCCCATTCCTCTTCTGGATCATCCAGATGGTGATTGGCAAACTTCAGACCGGCCTGGACATGCGCTGGCTTGAGCAGGGGGACCTTTCGTGTGCTGCAGGATTTTAATCCATGACGGCGTAGTGTGTTTCTAATGGTTCTCTTTGAGACTGTGGTCCCAGCTCTCTTCAGGTCATTGACCAGGTCCTGCCGTGTAGTTCTGGGCTGATCCCTCACCTTCCCCATGATCATTGATGCCCCAAGAAGTGAGATCTTGCATGGAGCCCCAGATCGAGGGTGATTGATCGTCATCTTGAAATTCTTCAATTTTCTTATAATTGCGCCAACAGTTGTTGCCTTCTCACCAAGCTGCTTGCCTATTTTCCTGTAGCCCATCCCAGCCTTGTGCAGGTCTACAATTTTATCCCTGATGTCCTTACACAGCCCTCTGGTCTTGGCCATTGTGGAGAGGTTGGAGTTTGTTTGATTGAGTGTGTGGACAGGTGTCTTTCATACAGGTAACGAGTTCAAACAGGTGCAGTTAATACAGGTAATGAGTGGAGAACAGGAGGGCTTCTTAAAGAAAGACTAACAGGTCTGTGAGAGCTGGAATTCTTACTGGTTGGTAGGTGATCAAATACTTATGTCATGCAATAAAATGCAAATTAATTACTTAAAAATCATACAATGTGATTTTCTGGATTTTTGTTTTAGTCTCTCACAGTTGAAGTGTACCTATGATAAAAATTACAGACCTTTACATGCTTTGTAAGTAGGAAAACCTGCAAAATCGTCAGTGTATCAAATACTTGTTCTCCCCACTGTATATATTTGCCATTGGGGCAGAGAGAGAACATTTTATAGCTAATTTCCTGCTATTCTACACATTTTTTGTAGATTTTTTCTTCTTCTCAGTTTTAAAGCTAATAGCCTGTAATAAAAATAAATAAATCTTGGCATATGACGTGTTCCTATGCTATCCGAGGGGGCTGCAGGGTGTGCTACGCCAGAGACTGTAGTGTTCGTACCACTGTTGTGTGCCTCCAGCTGGGATGTAGAGTTGACAGTGACCTTGCACACGGGACAGTGGAGGTGTGGCTTGATCCTCTTGGGGTCCTTGACCTCCTCACCCCCCTCTGTTCTGGAGGTGGCCTTTGGGGCCTCTGGGCCCTGCTCGGGGCCACTGGTATCTGAGGCTCCACTCTCTGAGGCCTGGGAGGAGGGGGACACCTCTCCCTGGGGCCCGGGGGACAGGGTGGCCAGCTCCATGGAGGACACCTCAGATACAGGAGTCAGCATCACAGAGCTGCTGCTGCCAGGGCTCTCGCCCAGCTTCACAGCCTCACAATTCACCACTCGCTCCAGGTCAGCAGGCAGCAGATCTGGGGAGGGGAAGGAGAGGAGGCAGTGGTAAGTCACTGAACATTACACTGGGTGGTAAGGGAAGAGTGAAGAGCTCAGTGCCTGAAGAAAGCCAGGTCTACAGTTGATCACTGCAGTATGACGTTCAGTGACCCATAGGCCACTTCACTTCACTTAAAACCTCAACATCCGGTGGAATTGCAGAGCGCAAAATTCAAAACCAGAAATACTCATAATAAAAATTAATAAAACATACAAGTGTTATACATCGGCTTAAAAATTAACTTCTTGTTAATCCAACCGTTGTGTCATATTTCAAAAAGGCTTTATGGCGAAAGCATACCATGCGATTATCTGAGGACAGCGCCCAGCACACAAAACATTACAAACTGTTACCAGCCAAGTAGAGGAGTAACAAAAGTCAGAAATAGCGATAAAATGAATCACTTACCTTTAATGATCTTCATATGGTTGCACTCGCAAGACTCCCAGTTACACAATAAATGTTAGTTTTGTTCGATAAAGTCTCTCTTCATATCCAAAAACCTCTGTTTTGTTGGCATGTTTTGTTCAGTAATCCATTGGCTCAAAGGCAGTCACAACATGCAGCTGAAAAATCCAAAAAGTATCAGTAAAGTTCATAGAAACATGTCAAGCAATGTTTATAATCAATCCTAAGGTTGTTTTTAGTCATAATAATCTATAATATTTCAACCGGACAATAGCTTTGTCTATATAAAAGAAAAACAAGAAAGGCAGCCGCTCTTGGTCGCGCGCAGAAAACAGCTCTGGGACTTCCCAGGGTCCACTTCCCAGGGTCCACTTCCCAGGGTCCATCTTACTCCCTCATTTTTCAGAATACAAGCAGTTTACAGGCAGTTTACTTTGGGCACGCTTTTCATCCGGATGTCAAAATACTGCCCCCTACCCCAGAGAGGTTTAAACATACCACTGTATTCTCTCACATGTTCAGATACAGATTTGTGTTAATCTAGTCTGTCCCTTTGGGTTAAAAACAAATGCTGATAGTATAGCTGAAATGCTCATTCATGAAATGAATAAGTAAATGCTCATTCCAATGTACTGACTTCAAACGCTTCATATTGCAGAATGTGTTTATGGATTATGGAAACAAGATTGTAAAAGTAGCATTGCAAGCAATACATTTGTGAGTGAAAAGTGACATTGAATAATGGTTGTTCTCATTTGAGGCTAACATGGAGTATTTGCTCCTTTCTGTTTAGTCATTTATCTACAAATGACCATGAAGTGTTTGAAGGCAGTGCATTGGAATGAGCATTTACCAATGCATTTCATGTGTTAGCTTTGTGGCATTTCAGCTATACTATCAGCCTTTGTTATTAACCCCGAGGGCCAGACTAGACTAACACAGGGTAGATTCAATCTCTCTGTCTCTCTCTCTCGCTATCTCTCTCTTCAAATATCAACTGAAGGTCCTGAAGGCTCAGTCAATATAAACAAATGCATCGACTGCACACACACACACACACACACACACACACACACACACACACACACACACACACACACACACACACACACACACACACACACACACACACACACACACACACACACACACACACGTGACGTTTTGGACTCCGGTGAGGGTTTTTTCGGCAGTTCAGGCACAGAACAGTTTTTCTGGAGGCAAGTTCGGAGCCGGAATCTAAACACCTTCATCTGTGATTGTTTAACAGTAGGTATTCTTTAATAAAGTCTTTGTTGTCATTCAAAGAGACATGACTCGTTTTCATGCAAATTTTTCCATTGAAAAATACTGCACCAAACATCTTAGTTAGAACGTCTAAATTAATGACATATTTCTCGAATAATTCGGACTATTTGGAGGAAATGTATACTGGCTATGGCATCTCAAAATGGAAAAACATTACTATTGCCGTTATTTCTCATTTTTAAGAGAGTATGAGAGCACACTCGTTTGGTTCGGGCTAGACGAGTTCAGATAGGCGCTAGCCGAACTGAAGCACCCTCTCAAACACCCTTCACAATCCTATTGGCCACATTGATTTATCTTCCAAGTCCCAGAGTAAATCCATCATGGAGATAAGGGCTCTTCCTTATCATTCTCCTTCCGGAGGAGAAGGAACCCTAGAAGGCTGAGATTAGACAATCCTTCCTCTCTGTAATGTAATGCGAGACTGGCCTCTGGGAGATTCAGGTCCCCCCTCCAGCAGGGGATTGGTATGATCCTGGGCTTATGTGAAAGACAAAGATCGGGCCACCTGAGAAGACTCTGGGGGGGGAGGGATAGTGATCAATGGATTTAGCAGGAGGCCCAGAGAGGAGGAGAGGCTTGTGGGAATTAGTCCCTCCTCAGACGCCAGACGCCTTAAACTCATGAAGGGTTTTATTCTGAGCAGGAATGTTTAAGGTATCGTATCGCTGTTCACTTACAGTGCCTTAAGGAAGTATTCACACCCCTTACCCTTTTCCACATTTTGTTGTGTTACAGCCTGAATTTAAAATGGATTACATTTAGATTTTGTGTCACAATACCCCATCATTTCTCAGTTGAATTTCTCATTTCTCAGCGAAATGTTTACAAAATTCATTAAAAATGTAAAAACGTCTTGAGTCAATAGGTATTCAACCCCTTTGTTATGGAAAGCCTAAATAAGCTCAGGAGTAAAAATGTGCTTAACAAGTCACATAATAAGTTGCATGGATTCACTTTGTGTGCAATAATAGTGTTTATCATGATTTTTTAAAACTCCCTATGGGAAAATGAATGGTGGAAAAACGAATGGAACCATTTCCCTGTTTGACCACTAGGTTTTACTGTGGGGCTCTATAAATACTTTCTAAATGCACTGTATAAGGACTAACTCTGTAGGAACTTCTGGTAGGTTCTTCCCACATTGGTGCACATTATACAGATATATGTCAAACATGATACAGCTTGACTTTGAAATGTCCAACAACTCAAAATCAAATAGTACCCTTACTTCCTAGACCTCAAATGTCTCAAAAAGAAAACCAACCATGGCAGTGATGCTGCAGAGTAGCACGACACAGATGCATCTTTGGGCACAAACCTTTTGTCAGTCCGTGTCCTCCTCACTCATTCCAAACGTTCCCTGACTGGCTGACTGAAGTGACTGTCACCCCAATGCTGGCTGCCAGCACTAAGGCCAGTGTATTGGCAGTGAAGAGCCCCACACTGCCTGAGGAGTGGAGGGCTAAAAATCCCTCTCCTGCAAAGAATCGATGTTCAGATCGATGTCTTGTTGCGAGTCACTCGCTTATTTGACCATGGAAAGGCAGAACAGTCCAATTAAATCAGTGTGTAAGGCTCAGACTGTAAACCGTGCAGTATCTGAATACTCTATCTGTAAACTGTAGCGTCAGAGGGTATTGACTACATGACAGAGCTGACTGTTGTCATAGAGCTAGTAGCTATAATAATATTCTGATTAGAGCAGTGATGAGACCTCACCACCATGTTCATTAACCCAGCAGTGTGGAAGACACACACACACACACACACACACACACACACACACACACACACACACACACACACACACACACACACACACACACACACACACACACACACACACACACACACACACACCAGCCTGTCTAGAATCACTAGTCCGTGACACTCTTAAAGAAAATGGACAACTTCCTCAAGGGAAATCCACACTATATTTCATCATTAGACGTCTGAGTCTTGTTCCCCTTGGAGACAGCTTCAACAAAAGAGTCAATCAAACGCGGAGGTGATTGATGGTTGTCATTGACGATGCCGGGCCCAGTATCTCTAGGTACCAGTATGCCGACCTCTCTCTCGCTCTCTTTTTCAAGTGGAAAATCATTCAACAAAATAATAATCATCCTTTATATCAGTCTAATTGAGGTGTAGGTTACATGACACATGCCAGTGTTCTAACTTGTAACACAGCTGCATGGGATTTCTACTAATGCGACTCAGTGCATCCAATGGCGATGTCTGTAAAGTCGACTAGTGTGGATATGATGGAATCGATTCCTTGATTGGTTCTCAATGGGTGACAACACGGGCATTTTAGTCCGATTGGCACCTGCCATGCTGAGTTTGATGACAGACAGAGATCATTTCAGTGTTAATTTTGAGTGTTCCCCAATTACAGCTTGGCATTGTAGCGCTCGCCGCCACTGGCTCGCTCTGCTGCATTTCAATTTCACATCGGGCCAATCACACAATGTGGCTTATTAAAGAGCGTACCTCATTGCAAAATTGCCTCAGAACTGTAAAATGGTTGACAACATTAAAAAAACAGGCACAGCTTATCTACTTTCTCTTTCCACCGCCTCTCTTGTTCCCCCTCTCCTCTACCCCATCTCTCTCTCTACCTTTCAGTCATTTCATCTTCTCTCATTTTCTACTCTTTTCGTCCCTGCCGCTGCAACCCACCTTTCAGACCTCTCTCTACGATGATAGAATATTTATATTAGATTTGATGAGTGAGAGCGTTATCTTGCTCCCATTCCTTTGTCCAGTTTCTCAGAGAGAGAGAGAGAGAGAGAGAGAGAGAGAGAGAGAGAGAGAGAGAGAGAGAGACAGGCGCTGGGGGAAAGTAAAGTGTAGACTCTCTCCCAACCCACACCTCACTTCACCCTGATACCTTCCTATCACTCCTCACTATTATTCCCTCTAGCATCAGAAAGAAACTCGTTTGAAATGCAGGTCTTAACAGTAATATTTTTCAGGCCAGAATGGTGAAGGGATAGATGGAGGGAGGGAGGGATGAAGGCGGGATATACAGGATAGAGGAGGAAACTAGTCTAGCAAACAGATCCTCGAGTCCCATCGCTACATATGGATAAACAGGGCTTCTGAATTTAAATGGGATCAATCATGTAATGTAATGGGGTAATGGATGCTCTCTACTGACTTCATCAAAAGAGCACGGCTACATTTACATGTATTGGTCTCAGACTCAGGAGATACATCCATAGTCTAGTCGGGTCTATTGTGGGGGATTTCTCTCATGTCACAAACAGTACGCCCACGTCCCAAATAGCACCCTATTCCCTATGTGGTGTGCTACTTTTGACCAGTCAAAAATAGTGCACTACATAGAGAATAGGGTGCCATTTGGGACACCGATTATATAAGTGTGCTGCAGTCAGATCATTCCCTGACTTCACAGAACTCTTTAGGAACTCCTGTACAGGGACCAGGCCTTTCTCTACAAGCAGGGCAAACAGAGGGTGCAGGGAGGGTAAATTGAGAACGTTGGGGGTAAGCAAACAATCCCCCAGGCTCAGAGCCACCATCCACCACCACCGTGGGGGACAGATTGGTTATAAGGCCCAGCTGGGAGGGGCCTGGAGACCACAGGGGGTTACGATTGGATGTTTGGGGGCACCGCCGTCCTATCCTCTCATACCCATGTTCCTGATCGCAGTGTATGTGTGGGACAGGCCCTCCTGTTGTTAGAATTTAAACAGCAGACATGAAATAACACAGTAGAGAGGGAGGGAGGGAGGGAGGGACAGGGTAGCATCAAGAAATAATAATGACAAAGTACCGGAAGAGATGAGAGAGGGATGAGGGAAGATAAGTGAGCAAAGGGGAAAAGCAGAAAACATCAACAGAAAAAGGAGAGAAAAATTGAAAGAAAGATCATCAACACAGAGTGAATATTGGTAGGTTTCTGTTCTTCCCTTTTCTCCCTCTCACTATCAGTTAACTTACTCGTTGCCTCCATCGGGCCTGTGTCCATGAGTGCGGGGAGGGTCTCAGTGGGAAGTGTAACAGTTGCAGCAGTCTTAGCCCTCCCCCTGTCCCGTTCTCGGTCTCGTTCCCGGTCTCTCTCCCTGCCTGTGGACGTGGCTTCTCCAAGTCGACGCTGACGGTTCTTCTGGGCCTCCATGGCTTTCAGCTTACGGGCATGTTTATGCCCCTTATAGTGTGCTTCTGCCTGGTTCTGGAAGGGACCCCACAGAGAGCAGAAACACCACAGGAAGGTTAGCAGTAGCACTCATCCATATATTGCTGTAAGACATGCACTTTTAAAAACACTCAAATATACAGTACCTCTGCAAAAATTGAGATGACATTTTCAGCTTTACACACACACACACACACACACACACACACACACACACACACACACACACACACACACACACACACACACACACACACACACACACACACACACACACACACACACACACACACAAGACCTGGGTTCAAATACTATTTGGGACCATTTCAGTTACTTTCAAAGACACTTGGAAGTGAATATTTCGATTTTTTATTTGAAAAGACAAGTAGTTGAATATTGGAATGTATTTGGAAATACCCTTGGAAAGTATTTGGAAAGTATTTACCCGTGGAAAGTATTTACTCCAATACACTGACTCAAATACACTCCCATGCATTTAACCCAGGCATTTGTAATAGGTTATTTATAGAACATGATTTGAAAATACTTTTAAATGGAAGTAGTTGATTCGGGCCACATTATTTGAAAATATTCAAATACACAGAAAATAATTATTTAAATAACAAATATTCAAATACGTATTTGAACCCAGGTCTGACACATGTATGAACACACACACACCAACACACACTGCTGCCTGTGTGGAGGAGAGTGTATGTGTGTGTATAGAAGACCTGGGTTCAAATACTATTTAGGACATTTCAGTTACTTTCAAAGACACTTGGAAGTGAATATTTAGATTTTTTATTTGAAAAGACAAGTAGTTGAATATTGGAATGTATTTGGAAATACCCTTGCAAAGTATTTACCCGTGGAAAGTATTTACTCCAATACACTGACTCAAATACACTCCCATGCATTTAACCCAGGCATTTGTAATAGGCTATTTATAGAACATTATTTGAAAATACTTTTAAATGGAAGTAGTTGATTCGGGCCACATTATTTGAAAATATTCAAATACACAGAAAATAATTATTTAAATAACAAATATTCAAATACATAGTTGAACCCAGGTCTGACACATGTATGAACACACACACACCAACTGCTGCCTGTGTGGAGGAGAGAGTCTGTTCCTACCTGATAAGAGCACTGGCACAGTGGGAGGCCAGAGGTATAATTGCATGTGTAATGTGCAAAAAGGAGACAGGATCCCATCTCGACAATCAGAATATTAAATAGGCACACTGAGACAGACCCTGCAAACAGCACGCACACACCACACAAACACAACACAACACACTAAATACCAAGCATACTGTGCACACACAAATGAACTGTGCACACACCCAACAGAGAACACACACATTCTGTCACATTCTCAGACACACTCAAAACACACACATACATTCTCCAAAAAAGGACATACACACCCTGCTGCACATTTGACCTTCACATTGTAATAATTCTCATGACCCAGCTCAATCCATGGGCAAATCCCCCTGCTATCAGAGCAAATAGAAATAGCAGATGAATCGATACAGAGATCTCTCATTCAAATGTAAACAGATGAAGCTGGGGACCTGTATTGGACTATCACCAACTCGGTCTTGTTGGAGAGATGACTACAAAGAAGGATACATGACTAGCAAGCGTTGCATGACCCCACAAACACATACAGACGCCCCCCCACACATTAGTTTAATCACCTAAACACAACATAATGATGTCTTCTCAATGTAGTTATTTTAACTACCAGTGAATCCAATAGAAGAAAAACAATTTTTTTGAATGTAGTATCCTACGGTACTGCAAATTACAGTACAGTACGCTGTTTTCACATTAGGCAATACACTTGTACTACCCATTAAAAGTGACTGAACATCACATTTCCATCATTTCTATCCTACGTGTGATCAATGGTGTGGTCCTTAAAGACATCTTTCACAATGTAACAAATTAAATAAACGACAGAAAGATTGTGTTTAGCAGGCACTAGTTTGCATGAAGACTGTCTTGAGCATTTTGCCATAGGTTCTCATCGAAATCGCAGTAAATATCCTTATTAATCACACACCTGGGGAAAAACCTTTCGGTATGGCGAATCGAAGTCTGGTCTGGATTGATGTTATTTGCATGCCTCCTCGAGGCCCTGAAGGAGGGTGGTACACTTAGGCGGATGGCAATCATACATCTTCCAACTGTATTGTAATCGTGTATTGTACTTTACAGTAATGTTTTTATTTGATTTGATTTGCTTTACATGTATTGTAGTGTTCCTCGACATGGCTTAGTTCGTACGAGCATGGCACGAGTAACACCAGAGTTGTGGGTTCGAATCCCACTGGGGTGTTACAGAACTGTGTCAGCCAGTGTCAAAAAGACCAGAGCAACTTCATTCTGGGGATGCATTTCTTTCTTGTTTTGGACTTTCTGGATGATTTGCGTATTGATATTGTATTGGTATTGTATTGATATTGTATTGGTATTGTATTGGTATTGTATTGATATTGTATTGATATTGTATTGATATTGTATTGATATTGTAATGGTATTGTATTGATATTGTATTGATATTGTATTGGTATTGTATTGATATTGTATTGGTATTGTATTGGTATTGTATTGATATTGTAATGGTATTGTATTGATATTGTATTGGTATTGTATTGATATTGTATTGGTATTGTATTGATATTGTATTGGTATTGTATTGGTATTGTATTGGTATTGATATTGTAATGGTATTGTATTGATATTGTATTGGTATTGTATTGATATTGTATTGGTATTGTATTGGTATTGTATTGATATTGTATTACTGCATTGTAGGAGCAAGAAATGCAAGCATTTCACGACCAATACACTTGGATTTGATTCATTACAAACAGTATTTCTCTTGATCTTGTCAATATATTGGATCAGACTTTTTTTTACTGTGATGTAAAATCATTAGTCATCATCATAGTAGTACATTTGAGTATATATTATACTATTTATGTTTCTACTTTAGAGACATACATTTTCATTATCTATTGTTGTTCTCTAAATCTGTAGCAGACAAACCAGTACACATGTCAAATCTATAGGTTTACCAAACGGATTAAGTAATAGTAAAATATATTTTTACAAAAGAGAAGAGAATCATATCAAAAGTAATGTGAGCATTGCATTGTGAAATTACTTCATATATAGATGTATTGAAATGGGAAACATTTATTTCTTGATGAAACACTGATTAAGTTTGGTCTAAAAAGTGACTGTATGATTTTGTGTGTTGTACTTTTTGATGAGCTTTTGTACTAAGAGTTGAAAATGAAAATTGCACCAAACCGATAAAAATATATATATACAGTATTTAATAATTTTGCTCCTGGGTGCTGATTGGCTGAAACAATGGTAACTGAAATATCAAGGCTACTGCACAAACAGCAAGACAAATAGTTAGCTCAGAATTGATCATGTAAATGCATTCCTCACTCTTGCTGTTCTGCTCTGTCATGAACTCATAATGATCAACTCACAGCCGTCTCTCAATCCAGCTCCTCTTTAGAATTCAAAGAATTTCCTACCTTGCCATATAAATGCAAATAAGTAATAAAATAACTCAAGCCGCAAATAGACCTGAAATGAATTGTGGGGAAGAAATTAGAATGAAGAGAAAGAGTGGGTTCTACTTTGATGGGCAAGCCAATGAAGGAATCCTAAATGCTGGAGAGAAGCGTGGAAGTGACTCACCCTGTTCAATTAAGCTTTTCTCACACAATGAGACCTTCTTAGAATGAATACAACACACTGGTGCTCCTTTTGGGTTTTGTATCTTCTCTCAACTGCCTCAGCCTCCATAATAACCTTAATAGCCATGGTACCACACAGACGCACACACACACGCGCACGCGCACACACACACACACACACACACACACACACACACACACACACACACACACACACACACACACACACACACACACACACACACACACACACACACACACACACACACACACACACACACACACACACACACACACACACACACACACACGTCTCATATGACAACAAAGCAATGTGGGTAAAAGTAAAAACCAAGGCAGATCAGATCCATCAGAACCATGCTCTTTGGCTATATGTAGTTAAATATGTACACTGTGTACAATATTAACAAACCAAATGATGTACCTACCGTTCTGTGTCGGGAGCTCTGGCTATAAATAAACCAACAGCAGCCATCAACACTTCTTTAAACATTACTTGGACTATAATATTTCACCATGTCGTCTGACTGATCGGCCGTGAAAATGCTTATGAGATTATTGTGCTGTGACAAATCAGCTCTGCTCTCTTTCAGCCCCCGTTACGTTCTTCGTTCTCCAGCCCAACTCCGAGCCATACAGTACGAGACAGACAGAGAGACAGGGAGACACAGGGAGTGTGAAATGAACATTAGCATGAGCACTTAGCATTTTAAAAGGCACTGACTGTCACGTCACACTACCAGACATGAATGCAGGCTTTGAGACTCTTTCTGTCATGAAAAGCGCTATAGAAGTTGAATACATTCTTTATTACACATTCTCTAAATAAGACTTCTGTCTCGATCACTATCTGACGATTCAATGTGCTCCATCGAATGTACGTTCACAACGAACATTTTTTATATTTCAAATAAACATTACAGAACGTGGAGCTAATAAACAATATCTAATACTAAATAGTATACAATATACCGCTAATAAATACTTAAATAATTTTCCATTGAAAGTTTATTGACAGTTTGACTGAGGAAGTTTTCCTCCTCCCTATAATAGGCTGTTTAAAGCTCCGTGCCCCCTATCTTCTCACCCCCCCCCACCTCAGACCCCCAGACCTGACACCTCTCTACCGGTGTAGCTCGCGTTGTACGGAGGGAGGATAGGAATGGGATTTGCTCTGCCGTGTGATGCCTGGAGAGAACACCTGCCACTGTCTACTCTGCTTTCCTTTCCCCCTCAGCCTCAGCTCACCCTCTTCTGTGTCTCTGCTCCTCTTTGAAGATCAAGTCTCCAGAGGATGTGTGTGTGTGAAACAGTATTTGTGTGTTCCTCTGTGTGTATGCGTAAGTGAGAGAGCGAGAGAGAGGGGGACAGGGAGAGAGAGTTTTTTAAAAATCAGCCTTTGCCCAACTCTTAGGTGTTTGTGTGTTTAAGACATCCCATTTCATTGGTTGTTTGTTTATGTGACTGTGTGTGTGTGTGTGTGTGTGTGTGTGTGTGTGTGTGTGTGTGTGTGTGTGTGTGTGTGTGTGTGTGTGTGTGTGTGTGTGTGTGTGTGTTTGAGGTGGCAGGAATGGGAGAAATCAAGAGAGGAGTTGAGAATGTTGGCTCCTGCCTGGGCTCGTGATTGTTTCTGCTCTTTGCTGATAAATGGAAGCTTTCCCTGCTGTCTAATCCCTCGCACCAATACAACCTACCGCAGTACACTCACACACCCACACACACCACTTCAGATATCCAGGAATACAGAAAAGCAAATGAATACCTTCCGATTGAATAATAAGAACATTTCACACGGAGGAACACACGCACGAGCGTGTGGATACACACACACAAACACACGCATGCACGCTCAGAGCCCGACTGGACACACACACACAAACACACGCATGCACGCTCAGAGCCCGACTGGACTCCCTATCAGCCGCCACAGATACGCTGCTGTGAGTCAGTCAGGATGATAAGAGCTCAGGTAATTTGGAACGCCTTTATTTTCTTAAAACATTAAAGAAGATAGCTGGAAGGAACAAATAAATGTTGATTTCTTCTAATTGTCAAACCTACCAACTAAAGTCTGCAACTCACTTTCCTTCTCTCTTAATCACTCTCTCTCTCTTTTCTCCCCTTCCATCTCGCAGTCATGCAGACAAACGCGCACGCACGCACGCACACACACCCACACCCACACACACACACACACACACACACACACACACACACACACACACACACACACACACACACACACACACACACACACACACACACACACTCTCTCTCTCTCTCTCTCTCTCTCTCTCTCTCTCTCTCTCTCTCTCTCTCTCTCTCTCTCTCTCGCTCTTACCGGGGAGTTGAAGCGCAGGTGACAGATGTTACAGGAGATGATCTGTTTCTTCTTGAGTGGCTGAGGGACGCCAAACGTGTGGTTGATCACCGCCTTCTGCACCGGGTCCATCTGCAGGACAGACAGGAGACCAGGGGCTAAATCTATCAGTCCATCCGCGACCTCAAACCCCTGATACCCCTATAAATCCACTGGGTTTGACCACAACAAAACTACATGGGGAATTGGAGACGCAGCTAACGTCAGCCTGAGGATGCAACGGCATGCGAGCTCTGATCCAGGGCAGTATAGTGGGAAGAACCTCGAGAAAGGGACTTTGGGCAGACAATATAGAAGACAGGTCACATGACTTTTACTGTCTACATGCCTAAAGCCTGCAGAGATTCCTGAGAGAGGGAAGATATTCTCTCCCCATCACAGCTGATAGGGGGTGTGGGGACAGAGTGCCAGAGGGACTGCTCTGGGCTTGATTAGAATGGCTGGATTGCATGACGACAGCTGATTTCAGTGTGGCCCCCCCATCAGCACGGTATCAAATATAACAATCACCCTGGATCCTTCCCCAGCCTGGCGTCTGGCTCGCCCCGCGCTGCCCTCTCCTCAGAGACAGAGAGGGAGGTGGGGGGCGGCTGTGCCCGCTGCGGAGGGCTGGGTTGGAACAAAGTGCTGGGCAAACCATGTTACACTCAGTGTAACCAGATATACGTCTTCCCTGGCATCACTTCACAACAGTGGCTGTGTGTGTGGATGGCACTGGCTATTGTCTGATACATAACACTAAACAATGGCTGCCCCTCAATACACACACAGGCATGAACACACACACACACACACACACACACACACACACACACACACACACACACACACACACACACACACACACACACACACACACACACACACACACACACACACACACACACACACACACACACACACACACACAGCTCTGTTTCTGTGTTGACTCTAAATAATCTGTTTTCAAAAGGCCAGGTGTGGTGGGGTGTGGAATAGAAACAACCTTAAAAGCACCTGTCTTACAACCTCCACCCTGTGCAACACTGCTTACCCTCTGTTCCCTCAAGGGTAACCCTACACCCCTCTATTCTGGCTCCTTAAACAAAGCGGTGCAGTGCTGCTACCTCGGGGAGCAACTAACCTTTCCCTTCCGAAGCCAAAACTGTGTCATGGAAACAGAGCTCCTCTACACTGTGCCCTCTGGCCACCTTCACAGGGTGAAGGTGCACACCGCACACAACTATTTGTTTTAGGGAGCTGAGAGAATGTGGCCATTGTTCGCCCGCAGCCATCCTGAACAGGCCGGTATAAATGCACCTATTGTCCGGCCCACTTCCTCTCTCCCCCCTCCCCCTCTGCAGACAGGAGCTATCTCATGGCGGGCCGCAGCTGAAACGATGATTGAGGTGCAGGGGGAGACTGGGGTCTATTTAGCTCGTGAGACAGGTGCATTCATCTTCCCCCTGCACACGCCCCGAACAACGTGTGCCTCTGCCTCACCGGGCCCCAGAGAACCTGAATGTCACCATTGAGACTGGGGCTGGAGTCCCAAATTAGACCCTATTCCCTATGTAGTGCACTACTTTTGACCAGGGCCAGTAGTGCACTAAACTGGGAATAGGGTGTCATTTAGGACACATCCTAGGAAAGCGGAAAGGTGAGACTGGAAGAGGGGGAAGGGTCCTGGTGATTAATGCCATAGCTGTATTGGTCTGGTGTGTGCTATATTAGCGAGGTCACATAGCCGCTATAGTCTAATTATTCTGTGCCAGAAGTCTGAGGTGGGTGTCATTTGCTGTTATTAACTCTTGAAGGCTGGTTGAATTCTAGGGAGGTGGTGGCAAGCGAAAGACTATGTAGCACATCTGCTAGCTGTATGCTAGAGAAGTAGTGGTTCATAGACGAGTTGCTCCCAGACCACCATCCGACACAGGACACGTGCACGCTCCCAGATGACCATCCGATAAAGGACATGTGAATGTTCCCAGACCACCATCCGACACAGGACACGTGCACGCTCCCAGATGACCATCTGATACAGGACACGTGAACACTCCCAGACCACCACCTGATACAGGACACGTGCACGCTCCCAGATGACCATCTGATACATCTCCCAGATACCATCTGATACAGGACACGTGCACGCTCCCAGATGACCATCCTATCTGATACAGGACCACCATCCGACACAGCACGTCCCAGATGACCATCTGATAAAGGACATGTGAATGCTCCCAGACCACCATCTGACACAGGACACGTGCACGCTCCCAGATGACCATCCGATAAAGGACATGTGAATGTTCCCAGACCACCATCCGACACAGGACACGTGGACACGCTCCCCAGATGACCATCCGATAAAGGACATGTGAATGACCATCCTATAAAGGACTCCCAGACCACCATCCGACACAGGACACGTGCACGCTCCCAGATGACCAGATGACCATCCCAGACCACCATCCGACAGGACACGTGCACGCTCCCAGATGACCATCTGATAAAGGACATGTGAACGCTCCCAGACCACCATCCGACACAGGACACGTGCACGCTCCCAGATGACCATCTGATACAGGACACGTGAACACTCCCAGACCACCATCTGATACAGGACACGTGCACGCTCCCAGACCACCATCTGATACAGGACACGTGCACGCTCCCAGACCACCATCTGATACAGGACACGTGCACGCTCCCAGACCACCATCTGATACAGGACACGTGCACGCTCCCAGACCACCATCTGATACAGGACACGTGCACACTCCCAGACCACCATCTGATACAGGACACGTGCACGCTCCCAGACCACCATCTGATACAGGACACGTGCACGCTCCCAGACCACCATCTGATACAGGACACGTGCACGCTCCCAGACCACCATCTGATACAGGACACGTGCACACTCCCAGACCACCATCCGATACAGGACACGTGCACGCTCCCAGACTACCATCTGATACAGGACACGTGCACGCTCCCAGACCACCATCTGATACAGGACACATGAATGGTCCCAGATGACCATTTGATACAGGGCACATGCACGCTCCCAGACCACCATCTGATACAGGACACGTGCACGCTCCCAGACCACCATCTGATACAGGACACGTGCACGCTCCCAGACCACCATCTGATACAGGACACGTGCACGCTCCCAGACCACCATCTGATACAGGACACGTGCACGCTCCCAGACCACCATCTGATACAGGACACGTGCACGCTCCCAGACCACCATCTGATACAGGACACGTGCACGCTCCCAGACCACCATCTGATACAGGACACGTGCACGCTCCCAGACCACCATCTGATACAGGACACGTGCACGCTCCCAGACCACCATCTGATACAGGACACGTGCACGCTCTTAGACCCTCCACCTCTCCCCATGCTCCTCATCCTTCCACTGTGTGAATCAGCACCACAGATCTCTCACCTCTCCCACAGTTTTCAGCTGTGCTAACATAATTGCAAAAGGGTTTTCTAATGACCAATTAGCCTTTTAAAAGGATAATTTTGGATTAGCAAATACAACGTGCCATTGGAACACAGGAGTGATGGTTGCTGATAATGGGCCTCTGTACGTCTATATAGATATTCCATTAAAAAAAATCGCAGTTTCCATCTACAATAGTCATTAACAACATTAACAATGTCTACAGTACACTGTATTTGTTATCAATTTGATGTTATTTTAATGGACATTTCTAAGCGACCCCGGTAGTGTACACTATATAGGTAAATTGTAGTTGTCAATATGAATAGTCATTCTGATACACTGCATGGCCAAAATGTACAGTGGGGCAAACAAGTATTTAGTCAGCCACCAATTGTGCAAGTTCTCCCACTTAAAAGGATGAGAAAGGCCTGAAATGTTCATCATAGGTACACTTCAACTATGACAGACAAAATGAGAAAAAAAATCCAGAAAATCACATTGTAGGATTTTTAATGAATTTATTTGCAAATTATTCTGGAAAAAAAGTATTTGGTCAATAACAAAAGTTCATCTCAATACTTTGTTATATACCCTTTGTTGGCAATCACATAGGTCAAATGTTTTCTGTAAGTCTTCACAAGGTTTTCACACACTGTTGCTGGTATTTTGGCCCATTCCTCCATGCAGATCTCCTCTAGAGCAGTGATGTTTTGGGGCTGTTGCTGGGCAACACGGACTTTCAACTCCCTCCAAAGATTTTCAATGGGGTTGAGATCTGGAGACTGGCTAGGCCACTCCAGGACCTTGAAATGCTTCTTACGAAGCAACTCCTTCGTTGCCGGGGCGGTGTGTTTGGGATGATTGTCATGCTGAAAGACCCAGCCACGTTTCATCTTCAATGCCCTTGCTGATGGAAGGAGGTTTTCACTCAAAATCTCACGATACATGACCCCATTCATTCTTTCCTTTACACGGATCAGTCGTCCTGGTCCCTTTGCAGAAAAACAGCCCCAAAGCAGGATGTTTCCACCCCATGCTTCACAGTAGGTATGGTGTTCTTTGGATGCAACTCAGCATTCTTTGTCCTCCAAACACGACGAGTTTAATTTTTACCAAAAAGTTATATTTTGGTTTCATCTGACCATATGACACTCTCTCAATCTTCTTCTGGATCATCCAAATGCTCTCTAGCAAACTTCAGACAGGCCTGGATATGTACTGGCTTAAGCAGGGGGACACGTCTGGCACTGCAGGATTTGAGTCTATTGAGTCTATTGGCTGAATGGAAGCAAGTCCCCACAGAAATGTTCAAAAATCTAGTGGAAAGCCTTCTCAGAGGAGAGGAGGCTGTTGTAGCAGCAAAGGGGGGACCAACTCCATATTATTGCCCATGATTTTGGAATGAGATATTTGACAAGCAGATGTCCACATACTCTTGGTCATGTAGTGAACGCACGCGCGCACGTATGCACACGCACGCACACGCACGCACGCACACGCACACAGTCTGTAAGAGAAGGATCAAAAACTCACAATTTCTTAATTCTAGACACAGAAGCATCTGAAGCAATGTAACCAGCAGACTGCCGGTGTGTAAAGCTGTGTGGCTTATAGGTCTGTTTAAAAACAAAAGATAGGTGGGCTTGTCTCTGGGTTGCTGGTATTAAATCTTCCACGATGGTGAGGGGGAAAACACTCTAGGAATAACGATTATATCTCAAAGCCCAGGAGAAATGAAAAGTTCCAACGACGACAGGCTGTAACCAGCGTCTGTGGGACCGGGAGACAAGTCTAGCACCGTGAGGGGCTGAGGGGTCAACGGTCAATAAAACTGTCATTAAAACAGTAGTATGGTTGTTGAATATCACATCATCAGAATCCCTGGACACCCAGTCAGCAACTCAATGTGAGCTCACTCAACCCCTCCTCCCCTGTACGGCTTTCTTTCTTTCTAACATTTTATTGAAGATTTTCAAAGCAACACAGTCAACAACAACATATATACAAAACAACAGCGATGTCGAGGTCTTCCAAAAGTAGAACATGTTAGAATATGCAAATAAGAAAATAATGTAATTGTATTCTACTCAACTCATTACTCGATTTTTTACAGTTATTTTTCAATTATATTTGTTTGTATCATTTTTCCATGGTAGATAATCAAGCATATTTCAATTTCATACATTGTCAATATATATCCCCTGCCCACCCCTTCCATACAGCCCTTCCCACACTCTCAAATTATTATATGTGCTTATTTCTATTTGGAGTACATTTAACTTAGAGTACAGTTAAAATACATTAACTATATTTGAATTTACAAATCAAATTTACAATTTCACTCTTACTTCCCTTCTCTTAAATCCTCCAAGAACCGATACTGTATTCTTCTGGTCACCTTGGTTCCCTACCTGTCCAGTGGGTGGAGCCTTTGACAATGTCTGCACATGGGTGGGCGTGACTATAATACTAACAGATATATAGGGATTTAAGGTAATGGCATCAGGCACTTTGAGTAGCCTATTTTTTCAGACATCTTAAGCTCATGAAAATAACAGAATATTTTACAGACCAAAAGATATTTTGAGTTCACACCAGCAGCGTGGGAGTTACGTAGATATGACTATGATGTTGATGTTGATGTGCCATGCCGGGCTGTGTAACTCACTGTGCTGAAGTTAGGGAAGAGGCTGAGGGGGGACGATCCATTGAGCCTGAAAGGCAGGAAGTGCTTGAGGTCGAGGTGAGGCTGCAGGGGCCGTCCCGGGACAGGCAGGGAGGCCAGGAGAGGGTTGCCCTGGGCAGAGGTGCCTGGATGGAACACAACAACACAACAGGGTATGTCAAACACTCAGAACAATCATGAGAGACCCTTTGATGTTTCGTTTTCTGTCTCTTCTCACTACCACTGAGTTTGGTAGGTAAGGAGTGAGGTAAGGAGTGAGGTAAGGAGTGAGGTAAGGAGTGAGGTAAGGCGTGAGGTAAGGTGTGAGGTGTGGGAGGTAAGGCGTGAGGTAAGGTGGGAGGTGAGGTGTGAGGTGTCGGAGGTAAGATGTGAGATGTGGGAGGTGTGAGGTAAGGTGGGAGGTGAGGTGTGAGCTGTGGGAGGTAAGGTGTGAGATGTGGGAGATGTGAGGTAAGGTGGGAGGTAAGTTGTGAATGTGGGGAGGTAACGTGTGAGGTAAGTTGGGAGGTGTGAGGTAAGGTGTGAGGTAAGGTGGGGGTGTGAGGTGGGAGGTAAGGTGTGAAGTAAGGTGTGAGGTAGGTGTGACGTAGGGTGGGAGAAAAGTTGTGAGATGTGAGGTAAGGTATGAGGTATGGTGTATCTAAGCTGTGAGGTAACCTGGGAGGTGTGAGGTAAGGTGTGAGATGGGAGGTAAGGTGGGAGGTGTGAGGTAAGGTGTGAGATGGGAGGTAAGGTGGGAGGTGGGGGTAAGGTGTGAGGTAAGGTGGGGGGGCTTGGGTGGGGGCTTGACATGTGAGCAATCCCCCTTCACGACCACCCTACATCCTATCACCCCACTGCCAGAGCTAATCCTTCAAGTACGTGCACCGGGCGCTCACGTATACACACACACACATCATTTAATTACAGATTTATTGGCTGTGAGAGGGGAGTGCCTGGCCTGCACCGTACGAGCTGGGAAGATGATACCGGATATCAAATGGACCAGGGATGAAGAGATTTCTAATTTTCCAGCTGGCTGCGTTTCAGTGGGCCGGTGCTGAGCTGGGTACTTATCCCACCGCCAGGATCAATCATCAGTATCATCTCTGGGTCGCCAGACCTGCCCTGAGCATGCGTACTGCAACACATCGTTACAACACACACCATGGATATGAAAGGAGGATGAGGAGTTATCAGGACACAATAACACACACCTTAGACAGAGAAGAGATTGACCTCGTAATAACACACACCTTGGAGAAAAAAAGGAAATTGATCCCATAACAACGGTCACCTCTGAAAGAGAGGAGATTGTCTGGTACATTACGACCCATAAGACATATCTACGCAAAGTCACAGTTGAGCTTGGTAATGTAGTAGATGCTAAAACATGGGTGGTTCTAGGTGGTCGCTATACAGTACGTCATAACAAACCGCAGATCAAGAGGTGAGACCTTATACATAGTACCACTCTCCTCACAAAGCCAAGGACCTGCAATATAATATAACACAACGAGTGAAGACTAGCTATTCAGTATATATTACAGGTATGATGACATATGTATGTACAGTTGAAGTCAGACGTTTACATACACTTAGGTTGGAGTCATTAAAACTCGTTTTTCAACCACTCCACAAATTTCTTGTGAACAAACTATAGTTTTGGCAAGTCTGTTAGGACATCTACTTTGTGCACGACACAAGACATTTTCCAACAATTGTTTACAGACAGATTATTTTACTTATAATTCATTGTATCACAATTCCAGTGGGTCAGAAGTTTACATACACTAAGTTGACTGTGCCATTAAACAGCTTGGAACATTCCAGAAAATTATGTCATGTCTTTAGAAGCTTCTGACAGGCTAATTGACGTCAATTGGAGATGTACCTGTGGATGTATTTCAAGGCCTACCTTCAAACTCAGTGCCTCTTTTGCTTGACATCATGGGAAAATAATAAGAAATCAGCCAAGACCTCAGAAAACAATTGCAGACCTCCACAAATCTGGTTCATCCTTGGAAGCAATTTCCAAACGCCTGAAGGTACCACGTTTATCTGTACAAACAATAGTACGCAAGTATAAACACCATGGGACCACGCAGCCGACATACCGCTCAGGAAAGAGATGTGTTCTGTCTCCTAGAGATGAACGTACTTTGGTGTGAAAGGTACAAATCAATCCCAGAACATCAGCAAAGGACCTTGTGAAGATGCTGGAGGAAACAGGTACAAAGGTATCTATATTCACAGTAAAAAGGAGTCCTGTATCGACATAACCTGAAAGGCTTCTCAGTAAGGAAGAAGCCACTGCTCCAAAACCGCCATAAAAAAACTGACTACGGTTTGCAACTGCACATGGGGACAAAGATCGTACTTTTTGGGGAAATGTCCTCTGGTCTGATGAAACAAAAATATAACTGTTTAGCCATAATGATCATCGTTATGTTTGGAGGACAAAGGGGGATGCTTGCAAGCCGAAGAACACCATCCCAGCCGTGAAGCACAGGGGTGGCAGCATCATGTTGTGGGGGTGCTTTACTCCAGGAGGGATTGGTGCACTTCACAAAATAGATGGCATCATGAGAAAGGGAAATTATGTGGATATATTGAAGCAACATGTCAAGACATCAGTCAGGAAGTCAAAGCTTGGTCACAAATGGGTCTTCCAAATGGACAATGACCCCAATGACCCCAAAGTTGTGGCAAAATGGTTTAAGGACAACAAAGTCAAGGTATTGGAGTGGCCATCACAAAGCCCTGACCTCAATCCTATAGAAAATTTGTGGGCAGAACTGAAAAAGTGTGTGCGAGCAAGGAGGTCTACAAACCTGACTCAATTACACCAGCTCTGTCATGAGGCTCTGGCCAAAATTAATGTATGTATGTGTATGTATGTGTGTGTATATATATATATGTATGTATGTATGTCAAATCAAATCACATTTTATTTGTCACATACACATGGTTAGCAGATGTTAATGCCAGTGTAGCGAAATGCTTGTGCTTCTAGTTCCGACAATGCAGTAATAACCAACGAGTAATCTAACTAACAATTCCAAAGCTACTACCTTATACACACAAGTGTAAAGGGATAAAGAATATGTACATAAAGATATATGAATGAGTGATGGTACAGAGAGGCATAGGCAAGATGCAGTAGATGGTATCGAGTACAGCATATACATATGAGATGAGTATGTAAACAAAGTGGCATAGTTTAAAGTGGCTAGTGATACATGTATTGCATAAAGATGCAGTAGATGATATAGAGTACAGTATATACGTAGACATATGAGATGAATAATGTAGGTTATGTAAACATTATATTAAGTAGCATTGTTTAAAGTGGCCAGTGATATATTTGACATCAATTCCCATTATTAAAGTGGCTGGAGTTGAGTCAGTGTGTTGGCAGCAGCCACTCAATGTTAGTGGTGGCTGTTTAACAGTCTGATGGCCTTGAGATAGAAGCTGTTTTTCAGTCTCTCGGTCCCAGCTTTGATGCACATGTACTGACCTCACCTTCTGGATGATAGCGGGGTGAACAGGCAGTGGCTCGGGTGGTTGTTGTCCTTGATGATCTTTATGGCCTTCCTGTGACATCGGGTGGTGTAGGTGTCCTGGAGGGCAGGTAGTTTGCCCCCGGTGATGCGTTGTGCAGACCTCACTACCCTCTGGAGAGCCTTACGGTTTTGGGCGGAGCAGTTGCCGTACCAGGCGGTGATACAGCCCGACAGGATGCTCTCGATTGTGCATCTGTAGAAGTTTGTGAGTGCTTTTGGTGACAAGCCAAATTTCTTCAGCCTCCTGAGGTTGAAGAGGCGCTGCTGCGCCTTCTTCACGATGCTGTCTGTGTGGGTGGACCAATTCAGTTTGTCTGTGATGTGTACGACGAGGAACTTAAAACTTACTACCCTCTCCACTACTGTTCCATCGATGTGGATAGGGGGGTGTTCCCTCTGCTGTTTCCTGAAGTCCACAATCATCTCCTTAGTTTTGTTGACGTTGAGTGTGAGGTTATTTTCCTGACACCACACTCCGAGGGCCCTCACCTCCTCCCTGTAGGCCATCTCGTCGTTGTTGGTAATCAAGCCTACCACTGTTGTGTCGTCCGCAAACTTGATGATTGAGTTGGAGGCGTGCATGGCCACGCAGTCGTGGGTGAACAGGGAGTACAGGAGAGGGCTCAGAACGCACAATTGTGGGGCCCCAGTGTTGAGGATCAGCAGGGTGGAGATGTTGTTACCTACCCTCGCCACCTGGGGGCGGCCCGTCAGGAAGTCCAGTACCCAGTTGCACAGGGCGGGGTCGAGACCCAGGGTCTCGAGCTTGATGACAAGTTTGGAGGGTACTATGGTGTTAAATGCTGAGCTGTAGTCGATGAACAGCATTCTCACATAGGTATTCCTCTTGTCCAGATGGGTTAGGGCAGTGTGCAGTGTGGTTGAGATTGCATCGTCTGTGGACCTATTTGGGCGGTAAGCAAATTGGAGTGGGTCTAGGGTGTCAGGTAGGGTGGAGGTGATATGGTCCTTGACTAGTCTCTCAAAGCACTTCATGATGATGGAAGTGAGTGCCGAAGTGGTAGTCGTTTACCTTAGCCTTCTTGGGAACAGGAACAATGGTGGCCCTCTTGAAGCATGTGGGAACAGCAGACTGGTATAGGGATTGATTGAATATGTCCGTAAACACACCAGCCAGCTGGTCTGCGCATGCTCTGAGGGTGCCGCTGGGGCTGCCGTCTGGGCCTGCAGCCTTGTGAGGGTTAACCTGCATGTTTTGGTTGCGGGCCGTGTCAGTGGCACTGTATTGTCCTCAAAGCGGGCAAAAAAGTTATTTAGTCTGCCTGGGAGCAAGACATCCTGGTCCGTGACTGGGCTGGTTTTCTTTTTGTAATCCGTGATTGACTGTAGTCCCTGCCACATACCTCTTGTGTCTGAGCCGTTGAATTGTGATTCTACTTTGTCTCTATATTGACGCTTAGCTTGTTTGATTGCTTGCGGAGGGAATAGCTACACTGTTTGTATTCGGTCATGTTTCCGGTCACCTTGCCCTGATTAAAAGCAGTGGTTCTCGCTTTCAGTTTCACGCGTATGCTGCCATCCATCCACGGTTTCTGGTTTGGGAATGTTTTAATCGTTGCTATGTGTATGTATGTATGTATGCATGTATGCATGTATGCATGTATGCATGTATGCATGTATGTATGTATGTATGTATGTATGTATGTATGTATGTATGTATGTATGTATGTATGTATGTATGTATGCATGCATGCATGTGTGTGTGTGTGTGTGTGTGTGTGTGTGTGTGTGTGTGTGTGTGTGTGTGTGTGTGTGTGTGTGTGTGTGTGTGTGTGTGTGTGTGTGTGTGTGTGTGTGTGTGTGTGTGTGTGTGTATGTATGTATGTATAGTGGGGCAAAAAAGTATTTTGTCAGCCACCAATAGTGCAAGTTCTCCCACTTAAAAAGATGAGAGAGGCCTGTAATTTTCATCATAGATACACTTCAACTATGACAGACAAAATTAGAAAAAAAATCCATAAAATCACATAGTAGGATTTTTTATTAATTTATTTGCAAATGATGGTGGAAAATAAGTATTTGGTCACCTACAAACAAGCAAGATTTCTGGCTCTCACAGACCTCTCACAGACCAGTACCTCTTTAAGAGTGCTCCTCTGTGCTCCACTCGTTACCTGTATTAATGGCACCTGTTTGAACTTGTTATCAGTATAAAAGACACCTGTCCACAACCTCAAACAGTCACACTCCAAACTCCACTATGGCCAAGACCAAAGAGCTGTCAAAGGACACCAGAAACAAAATTGTAGACCTGCACCAGGCTGGGAAGACTGAATCTGCAATAGGTACGCAGCTTGGTTTGAAGGAATCAAGGGGAGCAATTATTAGGAAATGGAAGACATACAAAAACACTGATAATCTCCCTCGATCTGGGGCTCCACGCAAGATCTCAAAATGATCACAAGAACGGTGAGCAAAAATCCCAGAACCACACGGGGGGACCTAGTGAATGACCTGCAGAGAGCTGGGACCAAAGTAACAAAGCCTACTATCAGTAACACACTACGCCGCCAGGGACTCAAATCCTGCAGTGCCAGACGCGTCCCCCTGCTTAAGCCAGTAAATGTCTAGGTCCGTCTGAAGTTTGCTAGAGAGCATTTGGATGATCCAGAAGAAGATTGGGAGAATGTCATATGGTCAGATGAAACCAAAATATAACTTTTTGGTAAAAATTAAACTTGTCGTGTTTGGAGGACAAAGAATGCTGAGTTGCATCCAAAGAACACCATACCTACTGTGAAGCATGGGGGTGGAAACATCATGCTTTGGGGCTGTTTTTCTGCAAAGGGACCAGGACGACTGATCCGTGTAAAGGAAAGAATGAATGGGGTCATGTATCGTGAGATTTTGAGTGAAAACCTCCTTCCATCAGCAAGGGCATTGAATATGAAACGTGGCTGGGTCTTTCAGCATGACAATGATCCCAAACACACCGCCCGGGCAACGAAGGAGTGGCTTCGTAAGAAGCATTTCAAGGTCCTGGAGTGGCCTCGCCAGTCTCCAGATCTCAACCCAATAGAAATTTGGAGGGAGTTGAAAGTCTGTGTTGCCCAGCAACAGCCCCAAAACATCACTGCTCTAGAGGAGATCTGCATGGAGGAATGGGCCAAAATACCAGCAACAGTTTGTGAAAACCTTGTGAAGACTTACAGAAAACGTTTGACCTCTGTCATTGCCAACAAAGGGTATATAACAAAGTATTGAGATAAACTTTTGTTATAGACCAAATACTTATTTTCCACCATAATTTGCAAATAAATTCATAAAAAATCTTACAATGTGATTTTCTGGATTTTTTTCCTCATTTTGTCTGTCATAGTTGAAGTGTACCTATGATGAAAATTACAGGCCTCTCTCATCTTTTTAAGTGGGAGAACTTGCACAATTGGTGGCTGACTAAATACTTTTTTGCCCCACTGTATGTATGTACGTCACAAAAGTGAGTACATCCCTCACATTTTTGTAAATATTTGAGTATATCTTTTCATGTGACAACACTGAAGAAATTACACTTTGCTACAATGTAAAGTATTGAGTGTACAGCTTGTATAACAGCGTCAATTTGCTGTACTCACTTTTGCTACCAGCGGTTTAGACATTAATGGCTGTGGGTTGAGTTATTTTGAGGGGACAGCAACTTGACACTGTTAAACAAGCTGTACACTCACTACTTACATTGTAGCAAAGTGTAATTTCTTCAGTGTTGTCACATGAAAAGATATACTCAAATATTTACAAAAATGTGAGGGGTGTACTCACTTTTGTGATATACTGTATGTATGTACGTATGGGGCATCTGTGATGGACAAGACAGAATAACAATAGGGAAGGCAGCAGTCCTGACAGCCGTCTGCCTCAGGGTTTGATATCAGATTGACAACCAGCCCCTCCCCCTCATCCTCTCTAAGATGAGTGTTGTGGCTCCATCCCAAATGGCACCCTATTTCCTACATAGTGCACTACCTTTTGACCAGGGAAAAGGGTGCCATTTGAGACGCACCTAGTTTTATGATTGGTCGGTGGGGCTGAGGAGTAAAGGGGCAACGCTGGAGCCGCAGGCATATGTTCACCATGCTGGGTAGAGGCCTGGCTGTGTCTGGCCCCGGCTGGGTGAGGACGGCCCACTGCTGTCTGTCTTTCGCCCACAGAGACGGCATGGAGGGCGGACATCAACTCCAGTCATGTGGGCCCCTGCCTTCCACCACGAGACGTCACACGCGTGAGAAGGAGCAGGTTAAGCCTAGCTTGGAGGACAGTTGTCAGCTGATAGTGCATCCCTCCCTCCCTCCTTTCTCTGTAGCTTCCAATACAGTTGACTAAATCAGAGGCTGGCTATTTGCCTGTTTGGATGATAAGACTAGCGCCGCGCTGAGGCACACACATGGGAATCAAGGAATGTACAACAGCCAGCCACTGACAACTGAGTGGTTGCTCTCTGTGACAGATGTGGAAGGTGAGTACCACATAAAACCCATACCAACATACCCCCGCACCCGCACCTCAAGGAAACAAATGACACTCGGAGGGAATAAACACACACGCACGGATGCATGCACGCACAGACACGTTCTCAAAGCCTATGTGAATGCATTAGGTGTACGCCACTGAAATCTATATTACGGTGTAGAGGTACACAAAAGCAAACATCATACATACAACAGAAGGGAAGGAGGAAGTAAAAGGTGTGTGTGTGTGTGTGTGTGTGTGTGTGTGTGTGTGTGTGTGTGTGTGTGTGTGTGTGTGTGTGTGTGTGTGTGTGTGTGTGTGTGTGTGTGTGTGTGTGTGTGTGTGTGTGTGTGTGTGTGTGTGTGTGTGGGCATGTGTTAGGGAGGAGGGGTAGGCTGATTCGGCCCTGAAGCCACAGCTAACCTCCTTCTATCACATTGCGTCATTCTCATTTAATGTGGTGTGTAATGAGTGTGTGTGTGTGTGTGTGTTGTCTGTCCAAAGACACGCCGGTGTGTAGTCTCTGATGTGTTGATGCATCAGTGGCTGTCCAGACAACAAGACTTCTGTGTTAAAACAGAATGTCCAGTCCAGACTGTGGGAGAGGACTCTGCTTACTGTGCTGACTGTCTCTAGAACTTAATCCACACTCCTCTTCCTCCACTGACCATCACAACAACACATATCGCCTTAACACATGACTCAGTTACACAACATCTACCATCATCAGGCACAGCATGATGTTCATCAAAACATTATGTGAATACATTAAGAACACTATTTCCACATTGACTGTGGTACATTTTTTTTAATTGTATTTCTTGTCCCTTTTTCTCCCCAATTTTATGATATCCAATTACGATCTTGTCTCATCGTTGCCACTCCCCAACAGGCTCGGGAGAGGCGAAGGTCGAGTCACGCGTCCTCCGAAACATGACTCGCCAAACCACACTTCTTAACACCCGCCCGCACCAACGTGCTGGAGGAAACACTGTTCAACTGACGACCGAAGTCAGCCTGCAAGCGCCTGGCCCGCCACAAGGAGATGATAGATCACGATGAGCCTCCCCTAACCCAGACAGCGCTAGGCCAATTGTATGGGACTCCCAGTCACGGCCGGTTGTGACACAGCCTGGGAATTAACCCGGGTCTGTAGTGACACCTCAAGCACCGCGATACAGTGCCTTAGACCACTGCGCCACTTGGGAGGCCCCATTTCAGGGTTTTTCTTTATTTTTTACTATTTTCTACATTTTAGAATAATAGTCAAGACAATAGAAGACATTCAGAAAAATAGTAACCAGAAAAGTGTTAAAATAAATGAAAATAGCCACCCTTTTCCTTGATGACAGCTTTGCACACGTTTGGCATTCTCTCAACCAGCTTCATGAGGTAGTCACCTGGAATGCATTTCAATTAACAGGTGTGTCTTGTTAAAAGTTAATTTGTGGAATTTCTTTCCTTCGTAATATGTTTGAGCCAATCAGTTGTGTTGTGACAAGATAGGAGTGGTATACAGAAGATAGCCCTATTTGGTAAAAGACCAAGTGCATATTATGGCAAGAACAGCTTAAATAAGCAAAGAGAAATGACAGTCCATCATTAATTGAAGACATGAAGGTCAGTCAATCCGGAACATTTCAAGAACTTTGAAAGTTTATTCATGTGCAGTCACAAAAACCATCAAGCGCTATGATGAAACTGGCTCTCATGAGGACCGCCACAGGAAAGGAAAACCAAGAGTTACCTCTGCTGCAGAGGATAAGTTTATTAGAGTTACCAGCCTTAGAAATTGCAGTCCAAATAGATGTTTCACAGAGTTCAACTAAAGGTGTGTGAATCGGGCCTTCATGGTCAAATTGCTGCAAAGAAACCACTGCTAAAGGACACCAATAAGAAGAAGATACTTTCTTGGGCCAAGAAACATGAGCAATAGACATTAGGCCGGTGGAAATCTGTCCTTTGGCCTGATGAGTCCAAATTTGAGATTTTTGGTTCCAACCGCCGTGTCTTTGTGAGACGCAGAGTATGTGAATGGATGATCTCCGCATGTGTGGTTCCCACTGTGAACCTCAACCCAATTGAGATGGTTTGGGATGAGTTGGACTGCAGCGTGAAGGAAAAGCAGCCAACAAGTGCTCAGCATATGTGGGAACTCCTTCAAGACAGTTGGAAAAGTATTCCAGGTGAAGCTGGTTAAGAGAATGCCAAGAGTGTGCAAAGCTGTCATCAAGGCAAAGGGTGGCTACTTTTTGAAGAATCTAAAATCAAAAATATATTTTGATTTGTTTAACTCTTTTTTGTTTACTACATGATTCCATTTGTGCTATTTCATAGTGATGATGTCTTCATTATTATTCTACAATGTAGAAAATAGTAAAAATAAAGAAAAACCCTTGAATGAGTAGGTGTGTCCAAACTTTAGACTGGTTCTGTATTTCTGGCCTTTTGTGTAAGCCCCTCCCCTTTTGCCTTTCTAATGATTTACATTGGCATTTTAGTCATTTAGCAGGCGCTCTTATTCAGTGCAACTTACAGGATCAATCAAGGTAAATTGCCTTGCTCAAGGGCAGGTTGACAGCTTTTTCACCTAGGGGATTCAAACCAATGACTTTTCGGTTACTGGTCCAACGCTCATAACTGCTAGACTACCTATTCCCCATCTTTATTCTCCCACCACCCCTCAAACCTCCCTTACCCCCATTGAGTGGTAAAGGATGGAGGAAGGGAAGGAAGGAGAGAGGAAAGGCTGCATGTCTATTTACAGCCCTTTGTAATTATCTGTGTTGGTTGGCACAGTGGATTTGGTTCAGAACCAGCTGATTGGATCCCACCCGATCCCTCTCTCTCTCTCTCTCTCTCTCTCTCTCTAACAAACAGAGATGGACAGGGGGCTGCAGGACAACATAAAGAAGACAGCAGGCTCCTAAAGATGCGTCCGCCGGCTGTAGAGGACCTTCATGTGGTAGTGGTGATGTGGTGCAGAGCAGAGTGGGGGAGTGGACAGGGAGACAGAGACCTGAGGGTGGCAGGGTGGCATAATGCCCCATGGACATCACTACTGCTGCTGTGTCCTTCAGCAAGGTTGACAGGAAGCCCTCGAGCCACATTGGACACAAAGGACATAAAAACGACTTCCGTTCTATTTCGGTAGTCTGAATGTTCAACATTAATGTCCTGTATTGTCCTGTAAGAGAGGGAAGGCAAATCATTCAGATCCTGAGCCGGATGTGTCTTTTGTTTATGGCTTTGTCACTGAGACTAGTCACTGTGGTGAAAGACTGATTGCCAAACGCCCCAAGGACAATCACAGCCACATGAATACACCGCTGACACTAACTCAGGTTTCAAATGTTTCAGCGCTATTGACTGCTGAGCAATGTAATGTATTCTGTCAGATAAACTGTCATATCCAGCTGGGTAAAAGGAAGTCATGTAGGAATGTAGGCCCGGTGCTTGTCCATGGATTCCATTAAAGGGAGAAAACATGCTCCTTTAGTGAAGGGCCAGTATCACAATAAGAGCATGTGACTGCGAGCCCGGTTCGTTTTATGCTAATAAGACAATAGCATTTTTTGATTTAGAACTCCAAACATCCCCACCACTACCCCCGCCGTCTGCGTGTGTGTTCTCTTGAGATGCTCCTCTTACACAACCCCCGAATGCCTGACGGACCTCTTCATCACAGCTTACCAAATTTGCACGCGAAGGGACGAGGAGTGACATGCACAGTCCCAGTCAGTCACAAGGCTGTTGCTCATGCTAGTCTCTGTCCCCCCCTGAGCCTCCAATAGGCAGTCACAGCCTGCCTCAGACCATGCACTGATAGGACAGTGTGTGACAAGGTAGGATCAACCTAGAACTACAACTCCTAGGTTATAAATAGGACTGGTAGCCAACTCTTAGATTGCAACCATATACGTATAGGGCACTACTTGAGAAACGCAATGGACTCTAGTCAAAAGTGCACTAAATAGGGTGGCATTTGGGACGCTACCTTAGAAGCCATAAAATACCTAATATTTTAGCCCATGAACTGTATTGTATGTGAAAGCGGCTCTGAGCCCAGTGAGACAGTTTGGCGATGTTCTCATAGATTACAGCCGTAGCGTCAATTCAAATACTGAAGAGCCACAGGCGGTCATTCGCTCCGATTCCTCTAAAGGAGAGAAAGAGGGGAGGGGGGAGACAGTCTGAGATGGAAAAGAAAGGGAGAGTCTTAACAGCCAATTAACTTCCGCTTGATCCCGAGGTCGTGTGAGGACTACCACGGGAGCCATTACTGCATGGACGGAGAACATTAAGCATAATCAGCTTTAATTAAAGACTCCCACCGACACTCTCTCTATCCCTCTATCTCTCCGTCTCTCCATTTCTCTCTCTATCCCTCTATCTCTCCGTCTCTCCATTTCTCTCTCTATCTCTCTGTCCATACTCTCCTTCAAGCATAATGACAATATGAAAACCTGAGTTTAAAATGTGATCTGAAGTTGATTAGATGGAACAGCGCACGGTCCATGGATAAATGAAGGAAATAATAGCTTGGTGTTCAGGACAATTCATTCTCTTTTCCTGCATGAAATTAACAGAAGTATATTTGTTTCTTTTAACGATGCTGAGTATGACACGCCTTGGTCTTAGTGTGACATGTTATATTGTATGTTCGTATTGGGGTTTGTAGTATTTGGGATCACGGCTGATTAGGGGTGTTGTATAGGCGTGGCTGCCTGAGGCGGTTCTCAATCAGAGTCAGGTGATTCTCGTTGTCTCTGATTGGGAACCGTATTTAGGTAGCCTGGTTTCGCTTTGTATTTCGTGGGTGATTGTTCCTGTCTCTGTGTAGTTTCACCAGATAGGCTGTATTAGGTTTCACGTTCCGTGTGTGGTTTTCGTATGTGTATAGTTATTTCATGTATCGCAATCTCTTCATTAAAGACATGAGTAACCACTACGCTGCATTTCGGTCCGACTCTCTTTTGACAAACGAAGAACGCCGTTACAGAGTTAATGATCTCGCCCATAATATTCTATTACAATGAAGTCTGACAGAGGACGGCTGGTATTTCAGTCTGTTTGTGTCTGATACAGAAGAACACAAGGAGACAAGGAGAGTAAACATGGTGTGTAAACGCCCTGAATGACATGCAATCTGAAATCCCGTTTGAGTCAATGGGAATCTCTCACTGCTGCTGTGCTGTCAGACTATTGAACGGACCGTTCCCTCCCTCCTTTCAAGCTGTTTGGAATGTATTTTTCTCTTATTTTTCTGGGTCATTTGTGTTGTGTTGGTAGCACAGACAGTGTACGTATGATTAAGTACATAACTGTGTGTGTTAGTGTGTGTGTGTGTGTGCTATAACAGTGTATGACTGTGTATTTTGTCTATGACTGTGTGTGTGTGTGTGTGTGTGTGTGTGTGTGTGTGTGTGTGTGTGTGTGTGTGTGTGCGCGTGTGTGTGGGAGGGGTTTATGGCTTATGTGACAGCACTGCAGAGTATTTGTGCGGAACTGATCTCCCGTCCTCACCTCCCTCTCTGAAATGGCTGTTTAATCAAGTGTATGATTGTCCGTTGTTAACAGAACTACGTTCTCTCACTACTTTGTTAAGTGACACTCCCTGTTTAGTGTCAAAGCTGGAAGAGACCCTGAAACACAACGAGATAGACAACTGAAGTGCATATAAAGAGCACATTTCCTGTTCTTCAACAAGGAGAAACACATTTACACAACCACTTCCACCAACACCCAAACTAGGTTAGTGCACTTTCTCCAGGAAACCACTGAGCGAATTGGTTGTTGAAAACTACTTCCCCCTGCTTCGTTCTGTCCTCCTTTCACCTTCCTATCTCCTTCCCCTTCATCTCCAAAAACTCTTTCTGCTGCTAGTGGGAGGTGACAGAAGCCTCCATGCGACCTGATTTAACACATGGCTAGGCACAGTTTGACCTGCCATTGGAAAATAGTGTACACTCAGGAGGGAGGACAACACACCCTTCCCTGTGACAGGGTCTTTCAGAGGAAATGTTCAAAGTCAGATAGTTATCCGTGTGAATATGAACTCCACTAACACTGTCCGTCTGCCGCTCAGGCTGCTTTTGATGCTCCCTAAAGGAATATGTTGAGGTGAGGGTGGGACCGGCACAGTAGGAGTGTACTTCAATAAAGGAGAAGAGTGTACAGTAGGATGCAACTAATGTTGGGAAATTAGGGATTTTTTTTATTTTACTTTCATTTAATTTGGCAAGTCAACAACAAATTCTTATTTTACAATGATAGCCTACCCCAGCCAATCCCTACCCTAATCCGGACAACGCTGGGCCAATTGTGCACCGCCCTATGGGACTCCTGATCACGCCCGGTTGTGATACAGCCAGGGATCGAACCAGGGTCTGTAGTGACAGTTCTAGCACTGAGATGCAGTGCCTTAGACCGCTGCGCCACTCGGGAGCCCAAGGAGTAGCTCCCTGACCGGGAATCGAACCCGGGCCATGGCGGTGAGTGCGAATCCTAACCATTGGGTTGGAAAAATTGATACTCGACCAGCACCTGCACCATGGGGTAACACTTTATTTGGATAGTCCATCTGTGGATGCTCTACAGCAGGGTTCACCAGATGGTAGGCCGTAGGCCGAATTTGGCCCCCGGGTCATTTAACTTGCCCCCCCCCCTCCCAAAGTTTTCTGATGAAAGTATTTGACATTTTTAGATCAGATATAAAAGACTGTAAAAACATCATATAATCAGTTCCCTGTGATTTAAATGTAAATCTGTTCCAAAGTATTCTCACGCATAATAGAGAGATACTGGTAATGTGATATTATACAAATGTAAGCAAGGTTTGGAATGATTATGTTTTAGTCAAATATGATATCTTTTTGGGCTTCTTGCAGTCAATTTGCAGTCTACAAGTTATTTGTAATTATATTCCGGCCCTCTGACCATACGATCAAGAAGAAAACGTCCCGCGGCTGAACCTAGCTGATGATCCCTGCTCTACTGACTATCTACACACTATCAGTAACATTTCAACTAACTATCTGTTAACCCTAACCCTGGGCACTAACCTTAACCTTAACCCTTATCCTGACCTTAACCTTAGCAAGCAGTTTCTTATCAGATCCACTGTGGACACATACTCTTCGAAACATCTCATTAATATGGAGTTGGTCCTCCTTTGCTGCTATAAAAGGCTTTCCACTAGATGTTGGAACATCGCTGCGGGGACCTGCTACCATTCAGCCACAAGAGCATTTGTGAGATCGGGCACTGGTGTTGGACGATTAGGCTTGGCTCGCCGTATGCATTCCAATATTTCCCAAAGTTGTTTGATGAGGTTGAGGTCAGGGTTCTGGCAAGGCCAGTCAAGTTCTTCCACAACAATATTGACAGACCATTTCTGTATGGACCTCGCTTTGAGCAATGGGGGAATTGTCATGATGAAACAGGAAAGGTCCTTCCCCAAACTGTTGCAACAAAGTTGGAAGCACAGAATGGTCTAGAATGACATTGTATGCTGTAGCGTTAAGATTTCCCTTCACTGGAACTAAGGGGCCTAGCCCGAACCATGAAAAACAGCCCCAGACCATCCACCAAACTTTACATTTGTCACTATGCATTGGGGAAGGTAGCGTTCTAGTGGCATCCATCAAACCCAGATTCCTCCATCGGACTGACCAGATGGTGAAGCGTGATTCATCACTCCAGAGATCACGTTTCCACTGCTCCAGGGTCCAATGGCAGCGAGTTTACATTACTCCAGCTGACACTTGGCATAATATATAATAATATAATATAATAATAATATATATAATAATATAATAATAATAATATATGCCATTTAGTGGACGCTTTTATCCAAAGCGACTTACAGTCATGTGTGCATACATTCTACGTATGGGACCGGCACAGTAGGATGCATGGTGATCTTAGGCTTGTGTGTGGCTGCTCAGCCATGGAAATGTATTTCATGAAGCTCCCAATGAACAGTTATTGTGCTGATTCCAGAGGCAGTTTGGAACTCGGTGGTCCCGTTCTGTGAGCTTGTGTGGCCTACCACTTCACGGCTGTACCGTTGTTGCTCCTAGACGTTTCCACTTCACAGTAACAGCAGTTACAGTTGACCGGGACAGCACTAGCAGGGCACAATTTTGACAAACTGCCTTGTTGCAAAGGTGGCATCCTATGATGGTGCCACGCTGAAAGTAACTGATCTCTTCATTACGGGCCATTCTACTGTCAATGTTTGTCTATGGAGATTGCATGGCTGTGAGCTCGATTTTAGTGTAGTTTGTTGATAGTATGACCATCTGCAGAGAATCTACAGGTGGACTATCCAGACTATCCTAATAAAGTGTCCCCCAACATAGTCATGGTCCTCATTAGAAACCCCAATAAAGACAGGATAAACAAAGCCTTAGTGCCACAGTGTTTAAAGAAATACTATATTCCCCAACAGCAATTACTGTCTGTCTGCACAGACAGATTCCCTTGGCTTCTCAAATGACTGCCTCGCCTGGTTCACCAACTACTTCTCAGACAGAGTTCAGTGTGTCAAATCGGAGGGCCTGTTGTCCGGACCTCTGACAGTCCAATGACTGGAACGAACTGCAAAAATCATTGAAGCTGGAGACTCATATCTCCCTAGCTCACAGATCACTGCACCTGTACATAGCCCACCTGTAAATAGCCCATCCAACTACCTCATTCCCATACTGTTATTTATTTTTGCTCCTTTGCACCCCAGTATCTCTACTTGCACATTCATCTTCTGCACATCTACCACTCCAGTGTTTAATTGCTCAATTGTAATTACTTCGTCACTATGGCCTATTTATTGCCTTATCTCCCTTATCTTACCCCATTTGCACACACCGTATATATACTTTTCCCCCCTATTGTGTTATTGACTATATGTTTGTTTATTCCATGTGTAACTCTGTGTTGTTGTTTGTGTCACACTGCCTTGCTTTATCTTGGCCAGGTCGCAGTTGTAAATGAGAACTAGTTCTCAACTAGCCTACCTGGTTAAATAAAGGTGAAATATATATATATATATATATTTTTTTTTTTTTGTTGTTTTTTTAAATGATGCTATGCTTTATAAATAGACATCACACAGTCTTCATCCCATTACAATCTTCCCTATCTGAGAATCTGAGAAGCCCTGAGCAGAAGGGACGATAAGAGCAGAAGAGTGGAGAATCAGAGTGTAACAACACCTCGGGCTGCTCAGCATTACTCCATGTTTTAAAGTGCATAAGTAAATGAACCAAAGCCAATGAATAAAATATGAAGCGAGACAGCAGTTTAAATAGGATCAATATCAGCCCCTGGCCTGAGACGCTACCACTCTGCCACGTTGGCGTTATCACACACACATCAGCTTCTGCTTGTGTTGCTGCTATTGACTAACCACAAGGTTATAGCTTAAATTCAATTACGGGGAGAAACGCAGGCGGGTCTCTTCAAACACGACCCAGAGATATAGTCAGTTCATGTTTCGCTAAGCCGTTGATTTGAACATTTATTGATGGAAACTATCGTTAAGATGAATGAATAGCCTATATGAAGCATACCGTGAAGGCCATCATTGTAAATAAGAATTTGTTCTTAACTGACTTGCCTAATTAAATAAAGGTTAAATAATATATATTTGTTAAATGTATCGGCGCCTTATTAACTTCTTTGTTAAATGCGGCTTTTACTTAGTAGAAATCCTCAGCATCCTCTTCATCATATCTGCCAGTTGTTCAGTGGTGTTTTGTCGTTGTAGACTAGGCCTTCCCTCGCTATGTGTCTGTAACCTGTGAGCCTTGAGAATGTGAGTCCAGTATCACTCAACCATACTGAAACTCCCAAATGGGTTTTTGTCTCTTTGGCTACGGGTCGGCGGAACTCCGCGGCGAGAGAGAGCGGCGGCGCGGGGTTCGGCAAGGGTAACGGGACCTCGTGGAGACATCGTCTCTCCTGGGGAGCACCTGTAATGAGTTTTGTCAGGCGCAGCAAAGAGAGCAGAGCGCGCCTACCCCCAACGAACCTGAGGAGAGGAGAGAAGGCAGGCACGCGGCCCATCTGTCGAGCCGATAAGCCTGGAGCCATCCAGAAACAAATTGCCCAGCTCCCCCCTGCACAGCTCCATGAGCCCCCCTACACAGCTCCATGAGGGGAGAGCAGAGCCCCAGCCACAGAGAGGAGACAGTTATGATTTCTAGCACTAAACCAGGAGGAAAATAGGAGGAGGAGGAGGACATATCAAATGCATTAATCTATGCAGAATGGCGCCCACGGCTGGTTATAGCTCTGTAGAGGCAGCTGTACACGGAAATTCAGCGTGTCGATAAACAGAAAAACAACCTCAGAAAAATAAATGTTTCTTTCCTTTTTTGAGGGCAAGAATTTTGAGTAAGTATTCCTGCAGTTTCTCATCTGCTCTCCTCCTTTTTGAGAGATAGTGACGGGCCCTACCTCCAGACAGGAGCCAATGCTTAAAGGTATAAAATAGGGGTGCTTTTTAAAAGGTACTACATGTAGGATTTTTTTTTTTAAATTAGCATTTTAGTTTCAGAAAACGTCCATATCAGGTGCTAATAGCGGAATGATCATGTTTCACAGTATTACTTGCCTGCCAGTGTTTGGCTGTGACATTCGCCTATTGACGTCTCAAGCTGGAGCAACATCGGTTGTCAAACTAGGAAAGCTGTTCTGACTTGGTTATCTAGTCTGTCCTTTCCTGGCTGCTACAATTATACACTATTCGCTAAATTTCAGTTTATGTGAGAAAACAAGCACTGAACAGTGTAGGGAATCACTATACCATCTAAATCGCCGTTAAATATATTTTCAGTAACAAAATATATTGTTTTTACAAGAAGCTGGTATAATATGATGGACATTTTCTGAAATTACAATGCAAATATTCTATCAAATCCATGTGTAGCACCTTTAAAGGGACTCTAAGTCACCAGAGGTAATGTGCATACACAACTTTAACATTCATAAAGGAAGTGGTTAGCGTATAGTTTATATCATCATTACCTAACCATCATTACCATCATACATTGCACACATTATTGGTGTGTCAAAACGAATTCAAAATTCGTTTCACAGAGTCTACTACTTGATGATAGATTATGTTTAGCAGGAGCCCATCACACAAACGTAATGGATAGGAAAAATAAATGTGCTACTCATACAGATTGGCTACACTCCCAGGCCCAGGGATTGGGAATCTCTGCAGGATTGACAGGAGCTCAGATTAGGTTCATTTCCTCAGCAAATTGAGTCATTTGTGGAAGGGGCATTAACTGCTTCGTGTTTTTTTACATGAATACATTTCAGGCTGAGCGGCCGACCATCACTCTGCCGTCATGCCAACTGTGACATCTCATTATAGACTGATTAGCCACGGTGGGCCAGCCGAGGGTCCCCGATTGGAGGACGAGTAGGATTTGAGGTTGGTGAAAATAAGTATGAGGAAGAGGTTGCTTGCTAAATATATCTCTACGCTGATGAGAGAGAAGTGAGAGAGATAGAAAGAAAGAGTAGAGAGTCACACACACACACTAGTGGTGCGAGGGTCAACTGTTTGTCCACCCGCAAACACCCGCAATTGCTAATAACCACCCAACTATATGCAATAAAGTGAACGTTTTTATTGTACATTTTGGGGCCTGATTTAGATATGTTTCTGCTTATAATATCCAACATTTTGGTGGGCTATTTGTTAGTGAAATTTTCAATAGTCAGATACATGCACCCCTCCTCCCGACCCCTCAGGGGCGCACCCCAGAGTTTGGCATCCACTGTGGGGTCAGTCCGGCTTTCAACATACTCTTGAAAGTTGTAATGGTAGAATGTACAAGGTGCAATTTCGAAATTGGGTCACGCATCATCCGTTTTCCTCTTGTCATGTCAGTCATCGCGTACATTAGAGAGCTATTTATAGCTTGTCAGAAATGTCCAGATCAACTAGCCCATGTCAGCTAACAGTTTTTTTTCTATGCCCATAGATTTTGTTATAATGTTTGGATCACATGACGACACATTAGACACGGCAAAATGTATTGCAAGAAAATGAGCTTTAAAACTGAACAATGTTTTCTGCACCCCGTGACAAAATGTGTAGAATTGCAGGAAATATGCTTTAAACCTGCTAAATATTATCTCCGCCAACAAGAGGGGGGTGAACAGTTTGCGTCATGAACAGTGCTTGTGGCCATAGAAATAGACAGGGTCCACAGAACACCTGCCCTAGAAGACTAAATCAAACCTTGCTCACCAGCATAATGTCATAAATCGATAAAGTTTTCTCTGTCATCTTCTTTCACAGAACAAATACGGTTAGGGTCCCGGGCAAAATGATTTTCTGGGCAAAATGATTTTCTGTGCAAAATGTCCAAAATGAGCATCAGCTTGAAGGGTTGTAAGGAAATAGAAGGCTGTGAAAACGACATTCTGATAAGATTTCAGTTCGGCTTGAATGCCTCTTTTATGTGGTTGAAATACTATCAGCTTTTGTGATGCTGCTAAAGATAGCGCCTCGTCAAATCGTATCTAACTGAGCATTTGCATTGTCTCAAGATGCCGAAAGAAAGAAATTATATTTAGTAAAAATGTTGCCTACATTTGGTGTGTCATTTTACTGCAATAAATGCTTAATTTTGCAGGAGTTAATATTAAGGCTATGTGGGAGGCGGCACTGTGATCATCCAATTCACCAATTATTTTCCAAACATGACTTTTCTGGCCCTCCCTTCTCTTTATTTTCAACTCTCCATTTTGCAGCTTATTGAATTATACTCCAACATTGTCCTCCTTAGATTGACATGAGCCCCCCTTTCCCAAAAGCATTTGGCGATTGACATGTAGGCTATTTAGCACGTGTACAGTTAGACCCCTAGGCTAATGCACTAATGCATGATAGCATAACATGATTCAAGAAAAACCTCAAAGTAGCCTATAGATATAAATTGCACAAGAATGATACATTTATGGATTTAAAAAATATATATATATTGTTTTCTCTTTATTCAAACCGCCCGCCACCCACCTGCCCTTCATCCACCCGCCCTTCATCTGCACAATATTTAATTACCCTAAACCTGTCCGCCCGCAGATATAACCGTAGGGGCTGTGGCTTATAAGTCAACCCACGCATAGCTAACACATGCGCACATGCACACACATGAGCACACATAAGACTTCAGACATCAAAGGAAATGAACAAGACAATAATGACTAAGTCCAATCTCTGTGCCATTCTTTGCACGTGATCTCAGAACACTAAGGAAACAAACGGGAGAAAAGTACTTCAAAATGAATGAACAATTACACACATGGCCATAGCATTCTGCGTGTGAGAAGAAAGCATATTCAAAGTGTTTATTTAGATGGGCTATATGACCTTCTGCTAATGAATCACAGTAAATGGGACAGAATACCTTATTTATATATTTTTACTTAAAAATTGCACTGTTGTTTAGGGCCTGTAGGTAAGCATTTCACTGCAAGGTCTACCTACACCTGTTGTATTCCGCGCACGTGACAAATACACTTTGATTGGATTTGATTTGAGAAGCTAAGAAGCACAAATACCTATCTATTGTAGATAGGTATTTGTATAGCTTAAATGACATAGGAAACTAGGGAACACCGTTTGTTGCTGTCGGGGCTTTTGCTGTTTGTTCCAGAAAGGTTCTAAACTGGAGCCGACTGAAAGAACCTGAAGGCACCGATACCTTGCCTTTGTCATGAAATGACTCACTGATTATCAATCTCCATGCCCATTTGCCTCTCTTCTTAAGTCTCACCCCATTTCCAGGCTCTTTGTTTTCCCCCTTTCCGTTTAACACTCCATTTGAATTCCTCTCTTAGGCGTACATCTACGGCCAATTATAAGTCTTAATGGAAACCTGTACTTGCTATAAAAAGGCAACGCTTTGTTCTTGTTAAGTCCTAGCTGCAGGCTGAGTGGGGTTTTCTTCACTTTTCCAACTCTACATGAAGCTAAGCAAGGCAAGCCAGAGACACCGGGCCTTGTTCTCCTCACCTAGCCTACTGTGTCCTTAGTGCTGCTCTGAAGGTTCCTTTAACTGGGCCCAATGTGGTACCAGGAGATGGAAGGAGGCTTACTGTATTCCTACAGACTTACTACAGTGTAAGCCTGGGAACAATCAACCAGTACAGAACTGTGGTGGAAAACTCCACATTCTGCCACCACAGTACTACATGTCCTACATATTTGGAAGGAGACTTGATGATAACCCACTGACTTCTAAAATGACTTCTAACTGACTGACCCACTGACTTCTAAAATGTTCCCAAATCTAAACTTTATGTCAATTAAAATTCCAGTTTGTTTGCCAAGAAATTCATTTGCAGCAGTTGGATGGTTAGTTGACAGTTTAAAAAAAAATGTAAACATCAAAATGTCCACAGCTAAACCTCAGCCATCAGTGTCCAAACTGAAATCTGAAATAACTCCATTTAAATAAGTACCAGCCTCATCAACTGTAAACCGTGTCAAGTGTCTTGTCTGGTCACACCTCATGTATTTATGACATGCTTGAAGGACATGCTGCGGCGGTAGGAAACCAATTATGTGACTATAGCTCTTTAAAATGCCTTCGCTCGCAATCACCGACAGAGGTTGGAAAATGAACGAGTTCATTTGGACCCGAACTGGGCTCTAATTGTTTCAAATAAGCCTCATGCCTCAGTGTCGCTGGCAGAATAATTGCTCGTGAGCACTGAGATTAATCTACAGAAGCACATCTGGGGGACTTAATTTGAAACGAGCAGTGCCGTGCCTTATGCACGCCAGATAGATTGATTAGGCTCATTTTGGTTTCACCTCCAACAGCATATGCAGCTGAACAAAGGTGAGAGCATGGCAGAGCATGGCTTGGACAAATGGAGGGGCCGAGCCAGGAAACAAACAACAACACAGATGAACACACATACACACACACAGTGGACACAATTCAATGTCAAACACATAATTACACAAATGCTATCAGTTCCTGAACGAACATGTTTCTTCCACACTACAGTAAAGCCTGTCTTGACACAGTACAGGACAGCTGACAGCCCAGCAGTGGAGGTGGATGTGTAGATATCTTCTGTCTCTCTCTATTTCTATGCTTCTCCCTTATCACGTCGGTGTCTGAAACACCTGTTAGCGGCTCACGGCAACAGCGCTCAGCCCGGCGGACAGACAGACAATGCTGTAGAAGTGAAGACAACAGAAGTGTCATCCTCGCCCCCTGCCAAAACACCAGCCCCCCAATCAGCAGCCAGCTCTGGCTGGCGAGAGATGTCCTAGAAACAATCCCTAGCTGTCTGGATGAGGGGAGAGAAAACAGGCTATCCACATGCTCGCTCTCAGAAGAGAAACAGCTGCAAGCTGCAAATTGGCATGTCTTTGTGAGGAGGCTTTCTGGCCTTTGTTGTCTTTTCTCCCCTTCCTCAAAGCGCTGGCTTGGCTACCTCTCCTCTCATTCCTCGTGTGTAATTACAAAGACATGCGATGAAACAGAAGGAGGATTGTACATGTGAGACATCATTCCAACAGAGTACACACACCCAGGCTAGGCTGGACCGCCATCTTGCTTTATGGATTTATACAACCAAAACACACGCACCCACCCACCCACACGGCAGAATAATCACCCCCCAAAGCCTTCCCGGGCTGCCTTCAGATGCCCATATGGTTTTGAGCCGCACTATAAAGACTACACATAAACCTTTACATTTGAAAAGCAATCAATGAAAGACCATGTAGTCCTTCTCAGCTCTTCCACTCCAGTTTAGGGCCTTTCTTTCCCCTGCCTGGTCTCGGAGTGGGAGACAGACAGACAGACATAGGGGCAGCAGGATTCTTATCAGGGTCTGTGCAGGTGTTTGGTTCAGTGGGGGCCATAACAGGACCCCCGAGCTGTGATTGGCTAGCAGGGTGGTGGGGTGTGGGGGGTAATGGGCGAGCTGTGGCCGCCGCGGCGGCAGCTATGTAATTGTGCATCCTTACAGAAGGAGTAGAGTGGGCCTCAGCCACCTGCAGGCGTGACGATAAGGACAGATACCCAATCACTTGAGCAGCAGAAATGTACACAGCCTCCTGGCACTCTGATGTCTCTCATTCGCTTGCTCAGATCTCTCTCTCTCTCTCTCTCTCTCTCTCTCTCTCTCTCTCTCTCTCTCTCTCTCTCTCTCTCTCTCTCTCTCTCTCTCTCTCTCTCTCTCTCTCTCTCTCTCTCTCTCTCTCTCTCTCTCTCTCTCTCTCTCTCTCTCTCTCTCTCTCTCTCTCTCTCTCTCTCTCTCTCTCTCTCTCTCTCTCTCTCTCTCTCTCTCTCTCTCTCTCTCTCTCTCTCTCTCTCTCTCTCTCTCTCTCTCTCTCTCTCTCTCTCTCTCTCTCTCTCTCTCTCTCTCTCTCTCTCTCTCTCTCTCTCTCTCTCTCTCTCTCTCTCTCTCTCTCTCTCTCTCTCTCTCTCTCTCTCTCTCTCTCTCTCTCTCTCTCTCTCTCTCTCTCTCTCTCTCTCTCTCTCTAACACTACATTAATCCACCGTAAAGGGTTTTCTGCTTTAGGTTAAACATCAACAGTTTGGTTAGAAGAACCTGAAGAGAAAACCATATCAAAGGCGAGAGAAACCGTTTCTCTTCTAGGTAATATGACAGTGAAAAGCAGTGCCGATCAAAACCTAGTAATCAGTTAGAGGGCTTTGGATATGATGCCGTGAGTGAGGAATATATTATGGATGGATATCTTACAGGAAACAGGCATCTCACAGGTTGAGGACGCCCAACCATCCAGGAAGTCCTGTGACTCAAAGTGGGTCTGAGTTTTTTCATTCTTTCATTAGCTTGATATTGCGAGTGGATCTAGCCAGAGATAATCTGGGATGGATCTGTGATCAGCATGAGGTTTCTCAGCTGATCCAGTCAACCATCATCTTCAGTTCCTGTTTACACGTTGTGACAGGTGTGTGGCCTCCATGGCAAGACGATAGCTGGGGGTGTTTGGAAGAGGAGAGGGGTTGACAGTAGAGGGGTGGAGGGCTGCCTCAGAGGGACAAGGCTGGGCAGAGGGAGATGGTGGAGCGGGGACACCATGTCAGAGGATGAGGAGGGAACCACTGGTCTGTGTCTCTTGTCAAAACAGCTGGTGGGGTCTATGAGGGTTGGGGTGCGAGAAAATGCAGGGAGAGAGGGCCATGTGCCTGGGGAGATGGGGTGCAGGGAAGAGGGGGAAGACGGAGGGTGGAGGGAGTGAGAGCCTTGCTCATCAGCCCAACACTGAGTGACATTTGCAGTAACCTTTCCCCTGGCTTTTATGAGCCGACGCAGAAAGAGCAGAAGCACCAGGAATTTCAAACGCATTTCGCCATTTCCGCTCAGCAAAGCCCCAGAGACCACTGATAAACACTCACTTCTGTATTAAACCAAAGAACTCCATTAACTCCTACCAGCAGTACAGCCACGGTCTGTATCAACAACAACTTTAGGAACTGTTTAAAGGACACAGTGGAGCGGATATGTAGTGTAGGAACAGAGAGATAAGAGGGTGGGAAAAGAAAAAGAGTGAGAGAGAGAGACACACACAAGAAACAAAAATAACCGACTAAGTCTAGTCAAACATAGAACACCACATGGGATTTGTTTGCTTTAACACGGCTGGAGTAGAAACGTGAGTCACAGGAATTCAGTCTGGTTCAGTTCAGTCAGCTTGAACAATGGCCCCGACACCTGATACCCGAGGAATAAACCTCACGCGCACACACATCAGAGAGAGAGAGGGTACGAGAGAGGGTACGAGAGAGGGAGCGAGAGAGAGAGAGAGAGAGAGAGAGAGAGAGAGAGAGCATGAGATGGGGAGCCGGAGCGGGAGAGAGAGAGCGAGGGAGAGAGAGAGCGAGAGAGAGAGAGAGAGCATGAGATGGGGAGCGGGAGCGGGAGAGAGAGAGCGAGGGAGAGAGAGAGCGAGAGAGACACACACACACACTCCGAGTGATGCATGGGATTCACCTTCAGGCAGTGGGGGAGGTAGATAGACACGTTGTCCCTTCAGCAGCCCACTCCTTGGTTAGACAAAATAACAAACAGCTGAATGATATAGTGAGCTGTCCCCTCAGATTCCGGAGGAATAGAGTGGAACCACAGAGCTGAGAAACCAACTACAAAACGCTCCGTCTCTCTCCTTTCCTTCTCCATCTCTTGCTCTCCCTCTCTATTCTCCCTCTCTCCTGTTCAGCCACGGAGGCCTTTGCAGATTTCAAAGGGACATAAATCCCAATTGAAAGCCACTGGAGTGTTCGCAAGCGTCAAATAGTGCCCCCTACCAGGGGAGCAAGGGAATACGATGGAATGAAGAGATGGAGAATGAGCTTGGGGGTCATTGGGAGGGACACACACACACACGGTAGATTAAGTCCTCATCCTGTGTAATCTTAGACTGACTCCCTAGGGGACTGGACAGACAGAGGGAAACTGTAACAGAGGTAAAGGCTACAGACAGATACAGGACATGTAACTATGTGGCAGTATGTTCTCCTTTAACGAGACACACACTACCATGATACAGGTACAGTGTGGTAAAGAAGATGGCGTAACACTGGAGTGTCACAGCACAGCCAATCGTCCATAACCTTTGACAGTAAACTTCACCTACTCCAGACTAAACCTGATCAGACTGGCCCCGCCCGGTGGTCTCCCGAGACAAAGGGGATTAAAGGGGTTAATCTGGACTGGACTAAATGGCTGGGGGTCGGACACACACGTGCGCTTGCACGCACACACACACACACACACACACACACACACACACACACACACACACACACACACACACACACACACACACACACACACACACACACACACACACACACACACACACACACACACACACACACACACACACACACACACACACACACAGAGAGAGAGAGAGATACTACTATAAAGCCCAGGTTCACTCTGCAATCTCTATAAGACTAGCACGGCAACGACATCTATTAACTTCAACATCCTATTACTACAATCCACTTCTTTCTGTTACAGAACGGCCTTCTCTGTTTGTCTTGACCCTACCCTTAATGATTATCCCTGTCATGACCTCTGACTCACTCTGTTGATTCATCTGAAGATGCCTGGGATGATGTCTGGGTCGAGACGGATACTAAGCCAGCTGTCTCCAAGCACAAACACAATATTCTAAGGTGTGATCTGGGTCTGGAACCATGTGGTCATCTATACCACTGTATCTCCTTAAATACCCCCACCCACCAATTCAAACCCAAACGCACACACACACACAAACACACACACCAAAAGCACAAAGCCACAGCAGCTTGGCACAATTTTGATATTGCAGAAAGAACAAACCGTGGATTTGATTGTAATAATGAGCTGCTGATTTTAACAGGTGGATGGGGGATGGCAGGGGCACATGGGGTTTGTGTGATCACAATCTCCCCTCATTGATGAATTCACTCCTCTCTCTCTCTGTTAGATGTTCTGTCTGGGTAAATGTCTGCTGGGGTCAAACCACCAGAGGTTGAACAGATGCAACATTGTACACTTCACCCTCGTTGAGTTCCATCAGCCCCTTTCTACTATTCTACCATTCCTCCTGAATAGAATCATCAGCCTCATGGAAAAAACACCGGGGGGGGGGGGGCGGGGGAGGATTTTTTTTGTGTTACACTGGGTCCAACAACTCTCGCAGTTTCCCTAATGTTCTCCTAGGGCTGCAGGCACAGTGGTGCAACTGTGCCTAGGGCTCTGTGTGGGGTTCAGTGCTGGAGGTACGCCGGTGGTGGTGGTGGGGGGGGGGGGGTTGTCAGAGCAGAGTGGGTACACTCGGGGGCAGCTGGCTGGGCAGGGTCGGGCTGTAGCCTACGTCTCATTCCTCCAGACTTCCCTTCAGAGGGGGAACTGATGTGGAACGGTACCACACAGAGCAGACCTCCAAACCAGGCCAGAGCAGAGCTCGAACCTATTACATGATATTATATTGCATTACCAGGCTCTGCCCTGCTCTCTGTCACAGACACACAGTCACACAGAGAGCAAGAACGCAGTACACAACGCAACACAATGCATGAATCCTGGGGCCAAGGACACAGGACACCATGAGAATCACTACACTGAGACTGACCCAGGAACTGTAGGATGAAAAAAAGCTACTTAGAAATCAATGTCTCAGAGAAAAAAGGAAACATACATCAGGAAACAGGGGAGATGCCAATAAAGGCTGACCTGTCAAATCTAGAATCAGTCTCACACTTCCTACCGCAAAACAGTGTGTGTGTTGTTGTTCCATTTGAATCATCACACCTCATCAGAGGCCATCCAACGCCTGTCAATATCTTTGCTGTGGGAGAGAGGACATGCTACCAGGGGTCTCTTCACAGTCCCCAAATCCAGAACGAATTCGAGGCAACGCACAGTGTTATACAGAGCCATGATCACATGGAGCTCCCATCTCAAATGACTGAAGCAAACAGCAACATTATCTTGAGGAAACAAATAAAACAAGAAGCCTCTCCCCGAGCGGACCGAGCTGTAACGTCTCCGGTCATGTTTTCAAATGTATGTCAAGTGTAAAGTATTTTAGTCTGTAATGTCTTTTTCGTTATGTGTCGGACCCCATGAAGACTAGCAGCTGACGTCGGTTAATGGGGATCCTAAATTGAATCTAAAAAAGCTGTGGGAGAGAGGAGACAGGAGTCTGTCGGTTGGACAGGGCTTAGTTTACACAGCTACTGAGTCAAACACAGCCAAGGATAATCTACTGTGCCCGCCAACAAATCCACTCCACAGTCTTAATCAATTCCCGAGACAACCTCCTTCACAACACACACGCAAGCATGAGCAATCATACACAGGCACACAGACACACGTATGCATGCATACACACACACCACACACACACACACACACACACACACACACACACACACACACACACACACACACACACACACACACACACACACACACACACACACACACACACACACACACACACACACACACACACACACACACACACACACACCAGAAGTGAGGGAGTGAGATGATTACCTAGCCCCACTTAATCGCAACTGTCCTCATAGGATTATGTGTAATCACAGAAATGTCACGTTAAAATTGCAATAACCAGCAAGGTTTCTGCCGCCCTGGGTCGCATGTTTTTCTTCTGTGTGTGTGTGTGTGTCTACGTGATCTACACACATGCATGAGATAATCTCACATAAATGGCATAAAAAAAACATTCACATGCTTAAATAAACTCTGCATGTTTGAACACACACACACACACACACACACACACACACACACACACACACACACACACACACACACACACACACACACACACACACACACACACACACACACACACACACACACACACACACACACACACACACACACAAACAGTATTGAAAAAAGCCTATATGCTTTGGATAAAAGGCATTCCTTATCAGCTTGCTCATAAGGGAGCTGGGATAAAAGGCATTTACTCCAATGAAAGAAGCAGCTTTACTACGCCTTCAGATTGGACTATAGAGAGAGAGAGGAGTGGGGGAGAGAGAGAGAGAGAGAGAGAGAGAGAGAGAGAGAGAGAGAGAGAGAGAGAGAGAGAGAAGACAGAGCCAGACAGAGAGAAAGATGGATGGAGTGTTGATAGAGGAACTGATGGATGGGAGTGGCTCTTATCTGGCACAGAATGTGTGTGTGTGTCCCTGTGTTGAGGATGTGTGAAAATTGGTATGTGTTTAAAGCATGTGCAGGTGTGTGATTGTTTAGAGTGCACATGAGGTGATACAGTGTGTGTTTGTGTGTGTGTGTGTGTGTGTGTGTGTACACGTATACAGTGCATTGTCTGCCAGTGCCCATGCTAACAGCTGGCTCTGTCTGCATAGTGAGTTGGCTGGCACATTTCTGCAGCAGGCAGGCAGACAGCAGCGCTGGGCTGGACTGGGAGGCTGGGAGCCGCACTAGGCGCTAGGATAACCCACTTCAAAGAGAACCATTGTCACACGCTAATGTGCAGAATGGCAGCCAGCGCTGCAGAAATCAGCATACACAGAGACTGGATATTTCCTCTGAGGCCCTCAGAGAAAGTGGGAGGGGGAGCATAGTCACGGGAAAAATGGGTTCTGAGGGGGCTGCAGGACCTCCTGAAAATTAGGGAGAAGAAAAAGATATATATTAAAAAAGATATATACATTTGGGTTTTTTTCTCACAAAAGTAATGCAATGGGCCTTTAATAGTCCTGTATTAGTGAACCGATATAGCCATTTGCATCACGGGCAAAAATATTTGTCCAGGCCCTCTCACTCCTGTCATCTAAAAATAAAATCGCAGCACGCCCACCCCAAACGACTTCCCACGGCTATGATGGGCAGAGAGAGAGAGAGAGACACACAGATGTTGGAGATAGAGGGGAAGGAATGCAGGGTGAAAATGAGAGACAGAAAGAAGAAGAGGAGAGCGAGACAGGTAGTTTGAAAAGGAAGATACATAAAGAGTGTTGAGAGTGAGGGACTGGTTGCTCAGGAACTATAATAGAATTCCAACACTAGTCTCCATGTCGTCATTAGGCTTTTTCAATGCCACTGAGTCACCCAGGCTCTCCAGACCTGAGAGATATGGAAGGAAGGAAGGTGGAGAAACTCCTCAAGGAAAGACACATGCGTCAGTCAGCCTTACAGTGGCTGACGTAGGCTCTTTCTATTGCTATTTATACAGCTAAATAATAACAAAGGAGAAATGCGGATCCCAATGAGAGCCTACTGTACATCCACACTGTTCTCCTCTCTTTTCTACAGTACACCCTTTATTTTTTTCCCTTCTGCACGATTTTCTCCGTTCCCTCTTTCGCTCTTCTTAATTTGAACCTGCGGCTTGAGAGCCCCTGAGGTTGAGACAGAAAAGTTCAAAGCCGCTCACACTGACTGCTTCTGTCCCTGTCTAATAGCGCTGCAGTTGGACTATATTTTACCTGGGTTGAAACAGTATGACTGATCATCATAGCAAGGTTGATAAACCTCCATGTACTGTTTATGTGTGTATGTTTGTGACACGTCTGCTCCTGGTCCTCCTCCTCCCCTCTGGCGTACGACGTCGTCAGAATACTAACCACCCGCCCTGGGATTCATCATTACGCACACCTGGCACTCATCATTACGCACACCTGTGAATCATTACGATTCACACCTGGACTCCATTACTGTCATCATTTCCTCCCCTTTATGTCCCTCTCCCATATCTGGTATTTTTCTTGTGTATCTGCGTTATGCCTCATGTTAATGTTGTGTTCTTGGTGTTTTATTAAACGTTGCACCTGCTTCCGACTCACCACCCCATCATTACACAATAGCAACTCAAAATATGGAAGCTGCAGGACAACCGGACTCCTCCCAGACGATCGATGGACAAGGTGACCTTCGTCGTCAACACCGTGATCAGCTGGCTCAACTGGGGACTGCCACGGAAGACGTTCTCCGCAGTCTACCATGTCCCAACAGCGGAGGATATTCTAGAGCCAGTCTACCCAACGAGTCAGCACACCAGCACATTCAGCAACCCGCTCAGGTCAGCGATGCCCATCTATCCCTCCTGGAGAAATATGACTGGACAACATCTAAATGCCTTGGCTTCCGTCTTCAGTGCTCCCTCTATTTCGCACGTCAGATGGGAGCCCCCACCACCGAGAGGTCTAAGGTTGCCACGGTTATTTCTCTGATGACTGGACGGGCATTGGAATGGGCTACGGCCGTCTGGGAAGGAGGAAGAGCTTGAGTCTTATGAGGGGTTCATGACTCTGTTTAAATGTATTTTCAATCATCTCGCAGATGGCAGAGAGGGAGGTGAGTGTCTGCTTCAGCTCCAGCAGGGGAATCAGATGGCTGCTGAGTATGCGCTTACCTTCCGGTATAGCAGCTTCCAGTGGCTGGAATGAGCCGGCGCTCAGCACGTTATTTAGAAGAGGTCTGCATGAAGAGGTCCAGACGGAACAACCTCGCCCTAGGGGCAGCACATTACGATGGCCATCCGTTTGGATAACCTCCTCTGGAAACCTCGGCATTTCCATCACTTCTCTCCCTCCTTTGGCAAGTGAACCAATGGAGGTAGGAGTCCCTCGCCTTCCCGCGGCGGAACGATGCATGTGGATACAGCTGGGGCTCTGTCTGTACTGTGGCCAGGGAGGGCACAAGCGCCAGCGGTGTCCGTTACTTCAGAATCCGGGATCCACTAGAGCAGAGGGACAGTCACGTGATGTTACATCCCCTAGATCAGGAGTGAGTATTCCATCTACTGCTCTTCCTGTTAGACTCTTTCTAGTACCATCACTCTGGCTGACTGTCCCTCATGCCCTGTGTCTACAGCTTTAGTGGATTCCGGCACCGCACGGAGCTTTATGGATCAAACCCTTGCCTCCTCTAGGATCTGGAACCGTCCCATACATCACCCAACCACTCACCCTCACCGTGGAGCCCAATCACCAGGAAAACATCCCCTTCATCACCAGTGCACCAGTTCACAGGATCATCCTCGGCCTACCTTGGCTTCAGCGCCATAACCCTACCATCTCATGGTCGAGGATGCCAGAAGACCTGCTTTCCTGTCCCCTGTGGTTCCACATCTGTTGAGAGTCCTGTGGTTTCCCTCTAGCTCAACATCCCGGAGGAATATCAGGATCGTCCCTGTATCGATTACCGTGAATTCAATGACCACAAAGTATCGGTACCCTCTCCTGCTGGTGCCGTCTGCCATCGAGCAGCCCCGCGGGGCCCGGTTCTTCACCAAACTGGACCTGTGGAGTGCCTACAATCTCATTCGCATCCGGGTGGGGGATGAGTGGAAGACGGCGTTCAGCATGACGTCTGGTCACTATGAGTACTTGGTTATGCCCTTTGGCTTAGCCAATGCTCCGTCAGTGTTCCAGGCATTCGTCAACGAGGTGTTCAGGGACATGCTTGGATGTCAGGTGATTGTGTACATCGATGACATCCTGATCTTGTCAACGAACCTGGAAGATCACAACACTCACGTTCGAGCAGTCCTGGAACGGCTCTTGGCTAACCACCTATTCATCAAGGCAGTCTCCTTCTTGGGCTACCAAATCAACCCTCAGGGAGTGAGGATGGAGGACAAGAAGGTAGATGCGGTAAGGTCGTGGCCAGTCCCAACCACCAAGGGGTTACAATGGTTTTTGGGATTTGCCAACTTTTACCGCCGCTTCATCAGGAGATTCAGCACCGTAGCCACCACCCTCACTTCGCTCCTCATAGGTTGGTTTGGTCTCCAGCAGCCAACGAGGCCTTTCTTCTCCTCAAGGGGCGTTTCACCTCCGCCCCCTTGCTAAATCAACCAGATCCCATGCTGCCTTTTGTGATTGAGGTAGACGCAACAGAGGTGGGTGTCGGGGCAGTTTGTCACAAGGACATGGGGATCCACTGAAATTGTATGCTTGTGCTTTTTTCTACAAGAAACTGTCCCCCACAGGAATTACGACGTCGCCGATCGGGGGCTCTTGGCGCTGAAGTTGGCATTCATCATCCTCACCGACCATCGGAACCTTGAGTACATACGGACAGTGAGGAGACTGAATCCATGCCACGCCAGATGGGCCCTCTTCTTCACCAGGTTTTACTTCACGCTGACCTATCGCCTAATCCATCTCTGAGAAATACTGGTGGCCCACCTTGGTGCAGGATATTATGCGGTATGTCAACTCATGTTCCGTTTGTGCTCAAACCAAGTCCCCCTGGAACGCTCCGGCAGGGAAGCTCCCGCGGCTTTCCGTGCCTCAGCGACCTTGATCCCATCTATCCATTGACTTTGTTACTGATCTTCCCCCTTCTGATGGTTTCACCACCATTCTGGTGGAAGTGGATAGTCTCCAAGTCATGTCGATGAATCACTCTTCCTGTTCTTCCCACTGCTCTCCAGGTTGCTGAGGCACTCTTCCAACAGGTTTTCTGGCATTATGGCCTTACGGAGGACATCGTCTCGGACCGTGGCCCCCAATTCACATCCCGAGTATGGAGGACCTTCTTGGAGAAGCTTGGGGTCACGGTTAGCCTCACATCTGGGTATCGGCCTCAGGCTAACGGGCAGGTGGAGAGGATGAATCAGGAGCTGGGGAGGTTCCTGAGGAGTCACTGTCAGGACCGGCAGGGTGAGTGGACACGTTTCCGTCCTCGTGCAGAGTACGCACAGAACTCCACGTCATTCCTCCACTGGGTTGACCCCCTTCCAGTGTGTTTTGGTTTTCCAGCCGGCCCTGGCCCCATGGTTCCTGTGGTAGATGAGTGGTTCCGGAACGTGGAGGAGGTGTGGAACAATGCACACGAGACTCCAGCGCGCCGTCGTCAGAAGGAGCAGACAGACCATCACCGTAGTGAGACCCCTTTGTTCCATCCTGGGGATCGCGCCTGGCTCTCTACTAGGAACCTCCCACTCCACCTGCCCTGCAAGAAACTGAGCCCCTGGTTTGTGGGGCCGTTCAAGGTTCTCCGGAGGGTCAATGAGGTGACACAGGTTACAATTACCCAGTCACTATTGTATCTCACCCTCTTTTCATGTCTCCCTTCTCAGGCCGGTGGTTCCTGGTCCCCTACCTGATGCTGTCCCCATGACCCACCCCCCCTGAACATTGAGGGGGGGCCCGGTGTACGCCGTCAGATCCTTACTGGACTCCCGACATAGTGGGGGTCGGCTCCAGTATCTGGTGGACTGGGAGGGGTATGGCCCAGAGGAGCAGTGTTGGGTTCCGGTGGAGGATATTCTGGACCCCAACATCATCCGTGATTTCCACCTTTGCCACCCGGACAGACCCGCTCTTCGTCCTCGTCGGCGTCATACTGGGGGGTGGTGTGTACTGTCACATCTGCTCCTCCTATTCCCCTCCGGCATCGCCAGAATACTAACCACAATACCATCATTACGCACACCTGGCACGCATCAATATGTGCACCTGTGAATCATTACGATTCACATCTGGACTCAATTAACTTCCTCATTTCCTCCCCTTTATGTCAATCTCCCATATCTGGTATTTTTCTTGTGTATCGGTGTTATGCCTCATGTTAGTGTTGTGTTCTTGGTTTTGTTTTATTTTATTAAAACGTTTCACTTGCACCTGCTTTTGACTCAACCCCCATCATTAGTTTGCATGTGTGTCAGAGGATGTTTCCAGGCTAACACATTTGGTTCCTTGTAAGTTATGGGAACATACGTTGTTTTGTTTCCTATTGGTTCTGGGAACGAAGCCATAGGTTTCCTGACTGGTAAAACTGTATTTAAAAGAATATATATTCTGAGAATGGAAGTGAAAATTTGGACTGTTCTGGGAACACAAATGTTAAGTTGAAGGGAGGATTTGAGAATGTTTTCTTGGAGGTTTGTTCATCGTTCTGAGAACAGATATCATAAGTATTATTGAATTACCTTCACCTAAGCTAACTGTTTTGAACTCCAAGCACAAATTAATTTGCTTAGGCATTAATCATGCAAACTCTTTTTTTGTAACCCAGTGAGATATGAACCAATGGTTGTCTGTTCTCAAAGGAAACAAGCATTCATTAAGATCAGGTGTGTGGGCATGGCCAACACACCTGAACACATTTAACAAGAATTTTGTTCATGCTGAGAACGGAATCTATATGTTTTAAATAACGTTCTTTGAACTTTAATGTTTTGTGGTTTTTATGGAAAGTTTTTAATGTTTTGACAACATGACTTTAAATAGAACCATAACGAAACCTGCAGAAAACATTACTGAAGTACTGACATTTTCCCACAACATTTTCTTAATGTCCTCTGAACAGTGAGTGACATGACTTTAAATAGAACCACGAGAACCTGAGAATGTTACGCTGAAGTACAAAACTTTTCCAACAGAATAACGTTTTCGAAATGTTCTCTGAACAACACTTCAAATAAAACCATGAGGAAACACGCAGAAAAAAAGTTATCCTGGAGTACTGAAACTCCCAAATAAGAACTATATGGTTCTCAGAACGTTATGTGCTAGCTGGATATCCTGGCACCTTTCCCAGAACATTGTGTAAAGGTTGTATGCAAAATAACCATAGGACAACCATGCTCTCACCAAGCTCTAAGAAACATATGGTTATCAGAACATTATGCGCTAGCTGGGTAGTGTGTGTGTGGGTAGAGGACCAGGGCAAAGCATTTAATTCACTGCAGGTCTAATTAATCCAGTGTGCAGTGGGCTGTTAAATAAATACTCCTGAGATTACAGAGCCAGTACAGGCAGACTGAGGTGAGCAGCCAAACGGCTAACAAAGCAAACAGATCCACCAGTGGTTGCATCCCAAATGGCACCCTATTCCCTATGTAGTGCACTACTTTTGACCAGGGACCATTAGGCTCTGGCCAAAAGTAGTGCACTATATCGGGAATAGGATGCAATTTGGGACATATCCAGTGTGTCTATGCATACTGGTGGCTACCATCCTTTACACACGCTGCACTCTATTTTGTGAAGTGGACCCTGGAGTATTCCAGATCAGTGCCTGAGAGAGAATCACATTGTTGTGATGAATGCCCTCCCTGGTTTTGATGGTAAAATCAATTATGTTTGTTGTTTTGCGAGCCACAACCCATTCTTTAAGGGTTAGGGAAGTTAGACTGCCTGGTGTGATGACCAGGAAACACATTGGAAGAGAATGAACGAGAAATGCGCCTTCCTTCTTTCACCTCTTTTTAAATCTCCTTTACCAACTCTCTCTCTCTCTCTCTCTCTCTCTCTCTCTCTCTCTCTCTCTCTCTCTCTCTCTCTCTCTCTCTCTCTCTCTCTCTCTCTCTCTCTCTCTCTCTCTCTCTCTCTCTCTCTCTCTCTCTCTCTCTCTCTCTCTCTCTCTCTCTCTCTCTCTCTCTCTCTCTCTCTCTCTCTCTTCTCTCTCTTCTCTCTCTCTTGTCCTTATTTCTCCTCTTCTCTTGGCTTGTGTCTGTTGTTAAGGTCTGTCCTCTCTGTTCCTCCTCTAACTAAAGGTCTCAAAGTCAAGTGGAGGACGAGTCCCCCTCTTCACTTTAAAAGAGCAAGCTGCCTCCAGGAGACAGCAGCTGGCAAGAGGTTGTGCACACACAGACACACACTAAGGCATATAACGGAAACGAAAATGTACATGCCACAGACACACACACACAAGCTGACAACACAAATGAAAGTGTAGCCTATACGCACGACACACACACAATAATAGGCTGAGTTGTTTATCATTTTTAGCCTTGGAGAATAAGGGGCTAAAGTGGCCTGGCTTTGCTGTTCAGCACCCAGCAGTGTTGTTCCAGGGAACATTTTTTATGTTGTCAGATCCCCTGCTGGGCCACCCATATAAGCCCCCCCCCCAGCCCCAAACACACAGCCATCATCACGTCAATTCAGCAGGCAGGCCAATCAAGACCCCACTGGCACTTCACTGTAATGACTGTCACTCCCCGCAGTGGACCCGGGCTAGAGAGGCTGACACACACACACACACACACACACACACACACACACACACACACACACACACACACACACACACACACACACACACACACACACACACACACACACACACACACACACACACACACACACACCAAGGGTGTACATACAGATGTCTGACACACTAAACAACACTAAGAAACACTCAATTAGAAGAGAAAATTAGAGCGAGAACATGGCCTGGCTTTAAAGCCCCTGCAGGGCCAGGTAGACACATATCATTAGTTGACTGAACTATACAATCCGTTAAGCCCACCACCATCCCCCCAGATCCATCAAAGCATAGGAAAACATCACCTAGCATGCATCTCTGCTGGGACTAACAAGGTAAGTAACTCTGTGTCATGTTCGGAGGGATGACAGAGACGCAGCCAGGCAGTAGATACAGAGAGAGAGCAACACCTGGACCTGGGGGCTCTTACTGGATAAAGGGGGTTGGGAATCAGCTCCTACCCAGCTCACCACCTGTCCATACACAACCATGAGGCATACAGAGCAGGGCAAGGCCCCTGGGGTGAGGGAGGTAGGATAGCCAGGTTTATGTGTGTGTGTGAGAGAGAGAGATAAAGTGTGTGTGTGTGTGTGCCTTGGTTGGTTCTTTTATCCTTGTGGGGACCTAAAATCCCCAAATGTCCCAATAAAGATAGTAAATCAAGGAAAATTGTCCCTCGTGGCGACATTTCCCACATCCCCTTGAGGACAAAGGCTATTTTAAACTTGGGGGTTAGGTTTAGGGTTAGGGTTCGAATTAGGGTTAGGGTACGGGTTAGGGTTAGGGTAAGACATAGGCTTAGAATTAGGGTTAAGGTTAGGATTATGGTAAGGGTTAGGGAAAATATAATTTTGAAAGGAAATGTCACCAAGAGGATAGAGGAACATAATGTGTGTGTGTGTGTGTGTGTGTGTGTGTGTGTGTGTGTATGTGTATGTGTGTGTGTGTGTGTGTGTGTGTGTGTGTGTGTGTGTGTGTGTGTGTGTGTGTGTGTGTGTGTGTGTGTGTGTGTGTGTGTGTGTGTGTGTGTGTGTGTGTGTGTGTGTAGGAGGGTTGGGAGATCAGGAGGTGGAATAGCATAGGGGGTGAGGTAGGATGTTTCCTGTATAGTTTATCTCTCTGTGTGCATAGTGTGCTGGCCCTACAAGGCAGGTGGAGCTGGGTTAAGTCACAAAGAACAGGAGAGCTGCCACTGCCAAGGCAACCATGAGGGATGGAGGAGGAGATGGGAGGTCCAGAAAATCCATCCATCACGCCCGTCTCTGCCTCTGTACCTGTCCAGGAGCAGCAAACGAAATGTCCACGGCTGCCTTACTACACACACACACACACACACACACACACACACACACACACACACACACACACACACACACACACACACACACACACACACACACACACACACACACACACACACACACACACACACACACACACACACACACACACACACACCGTCTCAAAGACATAGACACACAGCCATACATGCCACAAATACCGCGTCACATACCCTGTGATGTTAGTATGTGAAGTATGACGATGTGAGAGCTCGGAGAGGGAAGTTGGTGCGAAGTGAACTATGGCATTCAGACAAACTCGTTTCTTTTTCGTCAGTCCAACAACACAGCCTTTTTAATTAGCTCCACTGATTTACACCATGAACACCTGGGGACATCAAACAACCATGCAATTACCCAACGCTACAGACAGACTGGCCTTCCACACCGCCTGCCTGGGAACAGAACAGAATGGCCTCAATACAGCAGAATGGACTGGACTATGGAACACAAGTAGCCCATGCCTGGAAGTGTCCATAGGTCGTATCACTGTCTATAGCCATGATTGTGTAAAGCACAAGGCTTTTAAATGCACTTATGAATGCACTAACTGTAAGTCATTCTGGATAAGAGTGTCTGCTAAATGACTCAAATGTAAATGTAAAATGTGTGTACTGTGGATTACAATAACACTGAAAATGACATGGATTTGTGCGGGGGCACCTCGACACCGGTGCCCCCGCACATAGACTCTGTACAGGTACCCCCTGTATATAGCCCTGCTATTGTTATTTACTGCTGCTCTTGAATTATTTGTTATTCTTATCTCTTACTTTTTTGTTGGCATTTTCTTAAAACTGCATTGTTGGTTAAGGGTTTGTAAGTAAGCATTTATACCTTCCCACCCACCCACCCACCCACACATCCATCCATCCAGAGGGTAACCCTACCCCCCTGTAATTACCCCTAGCCTAGGTCTGGGCCCCTGTTTACCACAGATTAAGCCTGTCCTTTCAGCTTCCTCCCGTTTCCCTGATCCCACAGATAAGAGCAGCCGAGGAGAAGAAAGGAAAGAGTCTCCTCCCAAAGGCACAGACAGGCAGGGCTATAATCAGGGCTTCTGCAGCCTGGGGGTAAGGTGGGAGAACAGGTAAGGAAGGGGTGGAGTGAGGGTCAGTTGTTAGAGGCAAGGTCTCCCCCCCTCCCTCCCTGTGTGTGTGTGTGTGTGTGTGTGTGTGTGTGTGTGTGTGTGTGTGTGTGTGTGTGTGTGTGTGTGTGTGTGTGTGTGTGTGTGTGTGTGTGCGTGCGTGCGTGCGTGCGCGTGCGTGCGTGCGTGCGTGCGTGCGTGCGTGCGTGCGTGCGTGCGTGCGTGTGCGTGCGTGCGTGTGTGTGAGATCCCGCTGTCCCCCACCAAACTGTGTCTGAAAAGTGACTGCGTTTTTATGCAACACAGTCTGATGGGTGGGGTGATCTCAGTTTATGGCTTGACCGATGCTAGTGGTGAGGGTCTAGGTGAGAACAGAACAGTAAAATAGACCTCCTAAATACTCCACCATACATCTCATTGGCAGCTTTGTGCCTCACATGCATCTTTCTCCCCTGTAGGCCTGCCAGGAAGACATTACGAACAGGAATAAAGACCTGGAGAAATGCTAATGGAAACCATTTGCACGACTCATCAGTGTTTTTTACCGAAGTCATTTTAAGAGCTAGCTCTGGGATCTGAGAGCACCCCGCAATCTCAGTTAAAGGCTTATCCATCATCCCTGGAGGGGGCCCTGTGTGTGTGTGTGTGTGTGTGTGTGTGTGTGTGTGTGTGTGTGTGTGTGTGTGTGTGTGTGTGTGTGTGTGTGTGTGTGTGTGTGTGTGTGTGTGTGTGTGTGTGTGTGTGTGTGTGTCTGTGTCTGTGTCTGTGTGTGTCTCTCTCTTTCTGTCTCCCTCTCTCTCTCTAAGTTGGAAAGATGGCCTCCATGCCTGATATATGCAGAGACAGAGTTGATGTCATATAGGACACTTCCATTCCAGTAGTGACTCTGGCAGGGAAGTAAAATGGCAGCAGAGCAGTGTTAGGTTAGTGTAGTCTCGGCCATGCAGTACATCTGTCTGTCCTCTCTCTCACACCCCTCTCAACCACACTACCAATACACAGACTGCCTCGACGTTGTCATGGGTTGCAGGATCACGTATAGAGCAAACGGCAAAGTCCTCCATTTCAGAGTGGACTGATAGGGTCATACATCTTGTTTCAGTTTCTCAGAGGCAACTGTGATGAGATCCAGAGGAGAGCAGTAAGACAACCAATCAAGGTTGCTGCAAGGTTCCTGTAACCTTGGCCTATCAGGGGGGGTACTGGTAGAAAATAGGCCTATACTATATAAGCTATCTATTGCACATTCTATTCGTATTGTCATCATTATCTCCTTGGTTCCTATGTATAGAGGGCAGGTGGCTCCTATGTATAGAGGACAGGTGGCTCCTATATATAGAGGGCAGGTGGCTCCTATGTATAGAGGACAGGTGGCTCCTATGTATAGAGGGCAGGTGGCTCCTATGTATAGAGGACAGGTGGCTCCTATGTATAGAGGACAGGTGGCTCCTATGTATAGAGGACAGGTGGTTCCTATGTATAGAGGGCAGGTGGCTCCTATGTATAGAGGACAGGTGGTTCCTATGTATAGAGGGCAGGTGGCTCCTATGTATAGAAGACAGGTGGTTCCTATGTATAGAGGGCAGGTGGCTCCTATGTATAGAGGACAGGTGGTTCCTATGTATAGAGGGCAGGTGGCTCCTATGTATAGAGGACAGGTGGCTCCTATGTATAGAGGGCAGGCCATGGCTGATCTATAATAGGATTTAGTGATTTTGCTTAATGGTGTGATATAACCCATAATGCAAATTGACCCGTGTGTGTTGATCAATAAATTCCTGTCTATTGAGTAGCCTCTGTCTTTCTCAAAGGAACAATCCTCAATCCTATGCAGACAATCGATAGATATGTACTAAATCTATATCTTAAATTACAAAACGTAAGATGTCAAATGAATTACTATTGACAATATAAACGAAATGGATGAACCTATTGCAATAGCCTATACCACGGAAAGTCTATTGTGAACCATGATTCGTCGAGACCCCCCCATCATTGAAGAAGCAGAATCCCGGAGAGGACCGCGTTTTAACAAGGCAATCATTCACTTTCAGATTTCGTTTCTAAGGTCTAACATGAATAATGACGTTATTATATTTAACCAACAAGTAGCCGCGTGGCTTTTCAAATGCATTAGAGAAGCGGTTTCTGTAAATATTTAATTCAAGTTTTCACAGGTCTGACACCGATAGCCTACGCACCCGTCAAGTTGAGGTGAGATCAAATCAAGCTCAACATCAAAACAGCAGATACATTCATATTTGTTGAATATAAAGTTTGGCATACACTGGATTCGTCCTTGAAGATAAATCACATGAGAAATGTTCAAATATAAATATCTCATCATTCCAAAAAAGGGGATTCATTCCTAGCCTAAGATTTTGTCCCAAAAATGACCGGTCGCCTACTTTCGACAGCATGTAATATCGTATTAAAGAAAACTTACATTTGAACTGTAAATAGAAGGAATACATATTTGCATAACGTCACTGATGATCCACAACACACAACTCCGAACTTGAAGGAGATTTTACGGGATCATTGTGCGTAATCTTCGGGTAGCGGCGGTATCCTACACTTCCAATGGTCTGGCAAGACAAATACTCCACTTGTGTAGTTCAGAAGAATAAATCAACAAAGAAATGCCGTAGGCTACAATTACCACCCAACACTGCACATTAATCTGCGTCTGAATGTGACTGTCCCTCATTCATATTTGAGAATTCAACTGCGCACTGGTCTTTCCGCTAGTGCGTACAACTTACAAAGCTATATTTCTATAAAACGTTGTCATATTTTATATAAAATTCACATATGTTTAAAAGGGCTAAACCGACAGTGCTTGAGTCATGTGTTCTAGGCGCCCGACCGTGTGCTACACGTCTCCAGAAATGAAAGAATGGACAGCGGACCCTCGAAACCACATCAGCGCGGTTTCTGAATACAAGGTAAAAAGCTCCAGACTTACCGATCAGCATCGTGCGTCCAGGACCGAATAGACGTCGCTCCAGCTCGGTGTTTCACAGCGCGTAAATATTACGCGGTATCCCCAGAAAATAAGTGCATGCAACGACGCACAAGTATCATATGCTCCGCTCCGGGAGTTTAAACAAACACAACTAAAAGAAGCGACTGCTATATATTCTGTCCTATTTCCAAGTCTCTGTCGCTCTCTCTTTGAAATCCTTTTCTTCCTCGGGGTCAAATCCCAACAGATCCCAACTACTGCAACTCAGAAGAATAATACACATGCTCCTCAATTAAACCCCATATTGATCTGCTGCTCTGTGTGGCCCGAAGGAGGCGAGGGAAGGGGAATGGAGAGATGAGGTGTTGCTCCCCCCCCCCCCTCCTCCTCTCTCTCTCGCTCGCTCTCTATTTCTTGCTCAGCTGGACGACGTTAAACCTGAGCGGACAGCGCAGATGGGAAAATAAGATGGTGTTATTTTAACAGTCCTCATAACGCATATTGTCTCTTAGATAACGGTTCCGTGATAACGGCTACAAGAGTAATGTCACTCTCCCAGATGGAGGGAGGAGCCAGGTCAAGGTGATAATTGATATGCATCAATCACACAATTACAGCCACACCAGACAGCCCATTGAGTGGCTAAACGGTGAAAAATACAGTAAGGGAGCACTATTTGGAATAGGTTGACTACTCCACCCCTGTAGTCCAACACTTCATGGATACCTGGGTTGAACCCTGACCCTTAAATTGATGGACAAAGATGGAGAGATAGAGAGAGGAGGAGAGAGGAAGAGAAGGAGAGAGAGAGCACGAGCATGAGAGTGAGAAAGAGAGAGATGGACACACACACACGTACACACACACACGCACACACACACACACACACACGTACACACACACACACACACACACACACACACACACACACACACACACACACACACACACACACACACACACACACACACACACACACACACACACACACACACACACACACACACACACACGGATAAGTGAGGATAGTGAGGAGTGATTCTGCTGCCAGCCAGCCAGCAGCAGCTAGTATAAAACTAGACTGACTGACTGTACAAAGAGAGAGAGGCAGCAGAGGACTTTTAAAGCTATTAAAGATACGCTTTGAGGGAAACTGGCTGCTCTGTATGTGTGTGTGTGTGTGTGTGTGTGTGTGTGTGTGTGTGTGTGTGTGTGTGTGTGTGTGTGTGTGTGTGTGTGTGTGTGTGTGTGTGTGTGTGTGTGTGTGTAAGGGGGGTATTTCTGTGAGGTTTTAGAAGGAGTGACTGATATGCAATGTGTATGTGTGTGTAACGGCGTTCGTTCGTCGAAAGAGAGTCGGACCGAAATGCAGCGTGGTGGTTACTCATGTCTTTAATGAAACAAATGACGATACATGCAATAACTTAATAAATACAAAATACAGCCTGTCTGGTGAACAACTACACAGAGACAGGAACAATCACCCACGAAATACACAGCGAAACCCCGGCTACCTAAATATGGTTCCCAATCAAAGACAACAAGAATCACCTGACTCTGATTGAGAACCGCCTCAGGCAGCCAAGCCTAAACTAGACACACCCCTAATCAACCACAATTCCAATGCCTACAGTACGACAACACAATAAACCCATGTCACACCCTGGCCTGAACAAATATATAACGAAAACACAAAATACAATGACCAAGGCGTGACAGAACCCCCCCCCCCTCCCCATAAGGTGCGGACTCCCGGACGCACCTCACAACCATAGGGAGGGTCCGGGTGGGTGTCTGTCCATGGTAGCGGTTCCGGCTCGGGACGTGGACCCCACTCCATTAATGTCATAGTTCCTCCCCCTCGCGTCCTGGGATAATCCACCCTCGCCGCCGACCATGGCCTAATAATCCTCACCCAGAACCCCACTGGACTGAGGGGCAGCTCGGGACTGAGGCAGCTCAGGACTGAGGGGAAGCTTGGGACTGAGGGGCAGCTCGGGACTGAGGGGCAGCCCAGTACTGAGAGGAAGCCCAGTACTGAGAGGAAGCCTAGTACTGAGATGGAGCTCAGGCAGGTAGTAGGCTCCGGTAGATCCTGGCTGGCTGGCGGATCTGGAAGATTCTGGTTGACTGGCAGATCTGGAAGAGACTGGTTGACTGGCAGATCTGGAAGAGACTGGTTGACTGGCAGATCTGGAAGAATCTGGTTGACTGGCAGATCTAGAAGGTCATGGCTGACTGGCGGATCTAGCTGCTCTATGCAGACTGACAGCTCTGGCTGCTCCATGCAGACTAGCAGCTCTGGCTGTTCCATGCAGATTGACAGCTCAGGCTGCTCCATGCAGACTGACAGCCCAGGCTGCTCCATGCAGACTGACAGCTCTGGCTGCTCCATGCAGACTGACAGCTCTGGCTGCTCCATGCAGACTGACAGCTCCTTGCAGACTGACAGCTCCTTGCAGACTGACAGCTCCTTGCAAACTGGCAACTCCTTGCAGACTGGCAGCTCCTTGCAGACTGGCAGCTCTGGCTGCTTCATGCAGACTGACAGATCTGGCTGCTTCATGCAGACTGACAGCTCCTTGCAGACTGACAGCTCCTTGCAGACTGGCAGCTCCTTGCAGACTGACAGCTCTGGCTGCTTCATGCAGACTGACATCTCTGGCTGCTTCATGCAGACTGACAGGTCTGGCTGCTTCATGCAGACTGACAGCTCTGGCTGCTTCATACAGACTGACAGCTCTGGCTGCTTCATGCAGACTGACAGCTCTGGCTGCTTCATGCAGACTGGCAGTTCAGGCTGCTCCGAACAGGCAGGAGGCTCCGGCAGCGCTGTAGAGGAGGAAGGCTCTGATAGCGCTGAACAGGCGGGAGGCTCCGGCAGCGCAGGAGAGGCGAGGCGCACTGTAGGCCTGATGTGTGGTGCTGGCACTGGTGGTACTGGGCCGAGGACACGCACAGGAAGCCTGGTGCGGGGAGCTGCTACCGGAGGACTGGTGTGTGGAGGTGGCTCTGGATAGACCGGACCGTGCAGGCGCACTGGAGCTCTTGAGCACCGAGCCTGCCCAATCTTACCTGGCTCGATGCCCACTCTAGCCCGGCCAATACGAAGGGCTGGTATGAACCGCACCGGGCTATGCACCCGCACTGGAAACACAGTGGACTCCATAGCGCAACACGGTGCCTGCCCGGTCTCTCTAGCCCCCCGGTAAGCACAGGGAGTTTGCGCAGGTCTCCTACCTGGCATAGCCATACTCCCTGTAAGCCCCCCCCCAATACATTTTTTGGGCTGACTCTCAGGCTTCCATCCGCGTCACCGTGCTGCCTCCTCATACCAGCGCCTCTCCGCTTTTGCCGCCTCCAGTTCTTCCTTGGGACGGCGATATTCTCCAGGCTGAGCCCAGGGTCCTTTTCCGTCTAATATCTCCTCCCAAGTCCAGAAGTCCTTTGATCGCTGCTCCTCACGATTAACAGGGAGAGTTGGCTCAGGTCTGACTCCTGACTTCACCACTCTCCCTCTGAGCCCCCCCCCCAATACATTTTTGGGGCTGCTTTTCGGGCTTCCTTGCCAACCGTGTTCCCTCGTATCGTCGGCTCCTATCTCCTGCTGCCTCTGCTCTCCTAAGTGCCTCCACCTGTTCCCATGGGAGGCGATCTCTTCCGGCCAGTATCTCCTCCCAAGTGTAACAACCTTTGCCATCCAACACGTCTTCCCATGTCCATTCTCCGAATAATTCATCCTCCTCTCGCTGCTCCTGCTGTCGTTGCCTGTTACCACGCCACTCGGTCCGTGTGGGGTGGGTGATTCTGTAACGGCGTTCGTTCGTCGAAAGAGAGTCGGACCGAAAGGCAGCGTGGTTGTTACTCATGTCTTTAATGAAACAAATGACGATACATGAAATAACTTAATAAATACAAAAACAACAAACGGAACGTGAAAACCTAATACAGCCTGTCTGGTGAACAACTACACAGAGACAGGAACAATCACCCACGAAATACACAGCGAAACCCCGGCTACCTAAATACGGTTCCCTATCAGAGACAACAAGAATCACCTGACTCTGATTGAGAACCGCCTCAGGCAGCCAAGCCTAAACTAGACACACCCCTAATCAACCACAATCCCAATGCCTACAAAAACCCCAGTACGACAACACAATAAACCCATGTCACACCCTGGCCAGAAAAAATATATAACGAAAACACAAAATACAATGACCAAGGCGTGACAGTGTGCTTGTATAAAAAAGAGCATGCCAGTGTGTGTGTGTAATATGTGTATGTGTATGTCATTGCAGCAGTGTGTGTGTAATGTGTGTATGTGTATGTCATTGCAGCAGTGTGTGTGTAATGTGTGTATGTGTATGTCATTGCAGCAGTGTGTGTGTAATATGTGTATGTGTATGTCATTGCAGCAGTGTGTGTGTAATATGTGTATGTGTATGTCATTGCAGCAGTGTGTGTGTAATGTGTGTATGTGTATGTCATTGCAGCAGTGTGTGTGTAATGTGTGTATGTGTATGTCATTGCAGCAGTGTGTGTGTAATATGTGTATGTGTATGTCATTGCAGCAGTGTGTGTGTAATATGTGTATGTGTATGTCATTGCAGCAGTGTGTGTGTAATATGTGTATGTGTATGTCATTGCAGCAGTGTGTGTGTAATGTGTGTATGTGTATGTCATTGCAGCAGTGTGTGTGTAATATGTGTATGTGTATGTCATTGCAGCAGTGTGTGTGTAATATGTGTATGTGTATGTCATTGCAGCAGTGTGTGTGTAATGTGTGTATGTGTATGTCATTGCAGCAGTGTGTGTGGAATGTGTGTATGTCACTGCAGCTGTGAGTGTGTAATGTGTGTATGTGTATGTCATTGCAGCAGTGTGTGTGTAATGTGTGTATGTGTATGTCATTGCAGCAGTGTGTGTGGAATGTGTGTATGTCACTGCAGCTGTGAGTGTGCCTGATCTGAGTGACAGTTGCTCATATTCATCCGTCACTTCTCTCTCTCCTTTGTGTCTTTCATCTTTTGCCTTAGCGCAATGTTGTGGAGCCTGCCAGCGCTGAGTGTGTGTGTCTCTCTGTGTGTTCAACTGTACATGGACTGAGTTTGTGTGTTTGTGTGTGACAGAGTGAGCTAGAAACCATGTGTCTGTGTGTTTGTGCGGTGTGAGTGTGTTTAAACTTCATGTGTGTGTGTGTGTGTGTGTGTGTGTGTGTGTGTGTGTGTGTGTTCCTCTAAAGGCAGGAGAGGAGAGCAGGCTGAAGAGCCTTGGTGTAGTGCTAAGCTCTACTGGAGCCTGGCCAAAGCACATCTCCCAGAGTGCTATCAGGAACTTAATTACACCATTAAATCGCTCCCTCGCTTTCCCTCTACCCCTTCCTCCATCTCTCCCTCTCTCTGCTCATCTCCCTCCTTCCATCTTTCCTCGTTCTGCTCTCTCTCTCCCCCAATCGGTGTGTCTCCATCTAATCTCTGACTTCCCTCTCTCTACCTCTATCTTGTTGCTCTCCCCCCACTTTTTTCTCCCTCCTTCTCTCTGTACCCTTGTGGTGGTGTGAGACGGGCAGGCAGACTGGCGCTGAGTTGAAGATGTTATTGGTGTGAACTGAGAGAGGGTGATGGAGAAGTGTGCTAGGAGCAGATAGACTATACAGGATACACACAGAACATCAGAAGCCACAGGAGGAGTTTGGAATCAAGTGAATTTCCTCCACAGACTCTGGTGCTAGAGAAGAGTCTCCTCCGTCCCTCAGCTGTCCAGCAGAGGTTCCAGGGACGAGCACGGCTAGCCAAGGTGTCCTTGAGTGTAGTGTATAAACCACAGTAGCCATGGACCCCCAGTTCTCATGGCAGACTGTGGGTATGAAGGGCAGCTGTACCAGCCGACTAGCCCTGCCAACCACAAGCCAACCATTGTGCCAACCATATAGCCCACACAGGCATGAGAGAGCCAGGGCTAATGAGAGAGGCTAGCTCTCTGCTTTAGATTCCGAAGCCATGACACAGCCCAATGCCCTTCAGCATGATATAGAGAGCATTATGAAATGAACTGCTAGTGGGATCAGTGTCTTCTTCGCAGAGGACTGCTGTTCAGTCAGAATGTGAGTCAAGGCATATCGACTACTCTACACAAGCAGCCAGAAACAGGCGTCAGATTGTGTAAGACCAACCACTAGACGCGACAACATCCACAACAAGCCTCACCCGGGACAGAGTCGAGTTAGTCTAACCCAGGCACAATGAAACTCCACGGGGCATTATGGTTCTCTGTGACGCCTAGAGAGGTCACCATGGTGGAGTTGTGTTTGGGCTCCTCTTGACTATGATGAGCAAATGAGTATAGTAGTGATGGTAATGGTGTTGATAATAAATCAGCTATGTGGGTGTAGCGCGGAGCCCGGCGGAGCGCGGCAGAGCCGGGCGGAGCCAGGTATCTATGGTGATGAGGATTGGGCCCTGGAGAGAGGAGAAGGTCAAGCTGTCACATTCCACTCCAGTGAAATGACATCCTCTGTAGCCCTCCACTCCGCTGCTGGGCCGCTGATAACTGGCTGGCCTCAGAGTGTGTGTGCGTGAGTGATTGTGTATGTAGGGTAGAGCAGCACACACGGGACCAGCGACGAGGAGGAGGACGGTGCAGGCGGGCATTAATTAACATGCAGGATCTGTATGGTGGCATGCTGTCAGAGACAGGGTGGTGTAGTGGGCAGAAGTGGCGGGGGTGGCGGAAGAGGTGGGCACAGTGGGACTGTGCGACAGGGAGGGCAGGAGACACGAGGCGGGAGGGGGAAGATGTCTGGAATACTGAGAAATGTGTCACCTGGGAGATTGAGCTCTGCCATGCAATTGAGATAGATAGTAATTCTCTATGACATTTGAACAAGCTCTTACATGACGAACGAATGGAGTCCTTTTAGCCTAATACAACTAGCAATCAGAGAGAAGAATGCAAGCACACTGTTGCATTTGGATGAAGACATAGTCAAACAGACTTCTAAAGGGTGAAATCCATTTATATCCATTAGCTGCATATGCACAGCTATACACATCAACAAACTGCACCAAACTGCTACAAACACACATACTGTTAACTGGCAAACACAAACACAGTCTGTTGAGTGAGTCTTTATGTGGAGTTCCTCTTCTGCCTCTCTCCAGCATGCAGACAGCAGTGATCAATACATGTCTAGGTGTGACTGTCTTTTAATGTTGCCCTTTACTGTCCAATCAGTCCCAGGCAGGGGGGGGGGGGGATCACACTGCTGGTTCGATTGGTGTGTGTGTTCTAAACTGCCACAAACGGTGACTTCTCTGGACTGATGGGTGTGTTGTGTGTTTCTCGTATTTTGGGTACCCGTATTGTTGTGCATCACAAACCCTATTCTACTACAGTATGTGCTGGATTTGTTTTCATTGGGAATACCATTGGACATAACCCAGTGGATATGAAATGTACTGCACATCATCACACTATAGAAGCATAGAACCTACATGATGCTCAGTTTACTCGAAACTATACAGTAAAGTTTTATTCTCACTTTTGACAACTGATAGGAGATGACTGACAGGCGGAACAACACCAATATGATTCATTAAAGCTGCCTCCTTCTCCCCCTCTTCTTCCTCCTCTCTTCCAAGAGACTAGCGTCAATTATGGGCAGGTCTGCCAGCTCTGCCAACCTGCAGTGGAGTGTTCCCGCCCAGGTGATGACTGACAGCCAATGGAGATGAAAACAGCATGACGAGAAGCGGCTAGCGCTCTCCTCTTTTTTTTCCCTCCCTCGCCATCTCTCTCTCTCTTTCTCTCTATCCATCTCTCTCTCTCTCTCTCTCTATCTGTCTCGCTCTCTCTCTGTCAAACAAACAAATGAATAGGAGAGTACAGAACACCCTCAGAGCGGAACGGACTGACTGGTGTGACTGATGGACGGACAGAGAGAGGGAGGGTCCGGGAGCGAGGGAGATTGCTCTCTAGGGCAGGCTGACAGAGGGGAGAAGGGAGGTGCTGGCAAGGGAGCTGGAGTTTGCAAGTGGCTTAAGGGTTGGTAGGATGCCGATGGAAGTGTCTAAAAAGGTGTTTTGGAGGTGACCAGAGGGTTACATTGTGAACCTGAGGCCCCCGTGGAGCTGTGCTACGCATGTCAAAGGGTTCAAATGGGAAGAAGAGGAGGCATATCTCAGAGGAGAAATCTCCTGCACCCGAGCCCTATGATTACCAGTGTGTTGGAGGCACCAGGTGCCCAGTGGCACAACAACAGCATCTGCTATCAGATTACTGTTCCTTAGGCCCACTGAGTATCATTGTAATTACTGTATGGGAATAGCAATGATTGTGGCTTTGGAACAAATACCACCAGTAAAACGAATACAACTAGTACAGCTGCTACTAAGAATGGCAACAATGATAGAAGAGCATACTAGTCAGTTGTGACTCCCAGTGGAAACAACAGTAAAGCCCCTGAGACTGGAGCAGAGTAGCAGGCCAGGAGGCCAGTTCAGATGAGTCTCAGTCAAGAAGAGTCAGAGGAAGAGAGGAAGCTGTCATCACAGTATGACAGAGGGAGAGGAAGAGAGGGAGGATAGGGAGGGGTGGGGAGGGAGGGGGCGATGCTGTACTCTGACACCTGTACCGGACACCCTACAGGGGAGGAGACTCCTCAGAGGTACTGTTTAGCATGTATTTCACACTCAGTCACACACACAGAAAGACAGACACAGGGCGAAGAGAGAGAGAGAGGGAGAGAGATGGATTCTCCAACATAAATAAAACATCTGTGTGCATGTTTCATCCCTGGAGCTGGGTTCAACCAGATTAGGAGGAGGGGGAGGGATGAGGAAGAAGAGGAGGAAGATACAGATCTAGGATCTTAATTGGATCATTCTTTTGTTGTTGATCATTTCCCTGCACGGCAGGAAATGCAAACTTGTAGTGTATTCAAGGTTTAAAAAGGCTTCTTACGTTTGTAATTTCCACTTTAAAATGTAAGACGGGATTTGACCAAACAAAAAAACATAAACATATCAACCCCTACAAAAACTGTCCACGAATCATATAATCCGTTAATAATTCAAATGTCCTGTTGCTGCAGGATTATTTTCCTGTTGTGGCAAACTGGCTCAAATTAAGATCCAACATACAGTAGGGTGAAGGGGAGTGCCACAGATCAGACACGTGAGGTATTCAACAGACTACTCTTCCTCTCTCATGAGGATGACATGGATAAGCAGGAGAGACAGAGGGAGGATCTCTACCAATATTACCATACACAGTACCATCCTGCCTGCCTGCCTGCCTGCCTGCCTGCCTGCCTGCCTGCCTGCCTGCCTGCCTGCCTGCCTGCCTGCCTGCCTGCCTGCCGCCTGCCTGCCTGCCTGCCTGCCTGCCTGCCCGCCTGCCTGGTAGAGGAATTAATTATACAAACTGCACCCAGACTTCTGTTACTAATAGGACTTCATTGTGGCTTGCATATGTTTAATATTATGGCAAGATACCAATCAATACTGTCTCTGTGCAGTGGACTGCTTTCACTATATTGAACTGTGGTTTAGCAGATGAATCGTGCAGAGTTGGTCCAGCAGGAATGGTGAAGAGCTTGAAGATATGGTTCTTGGTATTCTATAGCAAGGCATGCACATACTAGCTAAATGCACATTATGTAGCCAAGCAATGATCTTCAAGTCCTCAGTCACTCTCATTAAAACGTAAAAATAAACACAACTATTTTCATTGGTTCCCGTCCTTAGATCTGTTAAGTTAATTTATGCCTCAAATAGAAGCGCAACCATTAAAGTGCGTTGTGTTTGGGAGTAGAGTTGTGTTCTCGTTACTGTAAAACTAATGGGGGGATCCTGTGGAAAGGAAGAGAGGGAAATAGCAGTGTTATAGCAGTGTATGTGTCTACAGAGCGCACGCACGCACGCACGCACACACACACACACACACACACACACACACACACACACACACACACACACACACACACACACACACACACACACACACACACACACACACACACACACACACACACATTTTCTATAGGTGGAAAAACATATCAAAGTAAAAACAGATTTATATCAACAGGCCAAAGTGTTCCTGCGTGACACCACATCTGGGTTCAAATACTTTTCAAAATAATTTCAAATACTTTATCTGGGATTGATTGAGCTACCCTCGCTTAATGGACCGATATAATGGTCTGAAAACTGTAAACCAAGCCCATCTGCACTCCAGGCAGGCTAGAGCAAATGCTATAAGTATTTGAAAAATGTCAAATAGTATTTGAACCGGGGTCTGCATGACACTAATGGAGCCATGTGTCTGAACAGGGAAAGAAAGGGGGGTGACAGATGAAAGATGGGGGAAAAATGAGAAAAAGCAGTAAACGGAGAAGATGGTAAGGGAGAAAGTGTATCAACTATTGTGTAGAAGAGAAAGAGACTGAGGGAAAGAGAGTGAGGGATATCGAAAGTGAAAGGAGAGAGGGGCAGAGTATGCCAGAAAGTATGCATTGAGGATGGAGCCAGTGGAAACATTGGAGTTTCACTCTAGGTCTGGAAATGTGACAGTCTCTGACACACCTGAAGGTAAGCCTGGAAAATCTGTCAAACGTGAGAGAGGGTGAGGTCAGCCCTGGAAAAAGCCACCACACACACACCTACCTCCTCCCACAGAAGCCCTGTAACAGACATCACCACAAACATTTGACCCCTAACCTCTGACCAGCAGCTCTGAAGGAGGGCCGTCAGCAGGAGATGCAGCCTACGGTATTTGGAATCTGTCTCTAGAGTAGTCTGGAGACTTGAGCTCGCTCTCTCTCTCTCTCTGTGTGTGTGTGTGTGTGTGTGTGTGTGTGTGTGTGTGTGTGTGTGTGTGTGTGTGTGTGTGTGTGTGTGTGTGTGTGTGTGTGTGTGTGTGTGTGTGTGTGTGTGTGTGTGTGTGTGTGTGTGTGTGTGTGTGGCTCTGTTAAGAGTGGTAGTAGTGTGGAACAGAAGAACAATGGCACGGCTACAGGGATCTGGTGCCAGACATGCTGGTATACATTTCACTGCCACTCAACCAGAGCAAATATATCAGTAGCTGTGGCGTGTGTTTCATTCTCTCTGTCTCTATGTCTTGCCAGTGAGTGTGTGTGTGTGTCATTGCCGTGCCAGGCAAGGCCATGGTTTCCGCCTCTGTAATCGTGAGGGCACACCGCCTCACTGGCTCCCTTCTCCTCCCTCCCTCTCTCTCCCCCTCTGACCACAGAGGGTCACATGGGTGCTTTGGGCGGCTTCACAGCGCATCATTTCCTGTGGCTGGCTGTCGGCGGTGATCAAGGCGGCGTGGACACCTAATGCTGACGAGCTGAGACAGCTCCCTCCCCTCTGACTGGGGGGCAATCTGCCTGGCCAAACAGACACACACACACACAAACACAAACACTCACACACACACACACACACACACACACACACACACACACACACACACACACACACACACACACACACACACACACACACACACACACACACATACATAGCAACAGTGTGAGCACCAATGCATAAACAACCCGTGTGTGTGTGCATGCATGCTTGTGTGTGTCTGTATGTGTTTGTGCATGCATGCTTGTGTGTGTGTGTGTGTGTGTGTGTGTGTGTGTGTGTGTGTGTGTGTGTGTGTGTGTGTGTGTGTGTGTGTGTTTGTGCATGCATGCTTGTGTGTGTCTGTATGTGTGTGTGCATGCATGCTTGTGTGTGTGTGTATGTGTGTGTGCATGCATGCTTGTGTGTGTGTGTTTGTGCATGCATGCTAGTGTGTGTCTGTATGTGTGTGTGTGCATGCATGCTTGTGTGTGTCTGTATGTGTTTGTGCATGCATGCTTGTGTGAGTCTGTGTGTGAGTCTGTGTGTGTGTGTGTGTGTGTGTGTGTGTGTGTGTGTGTGTGTGTGTGTGTGTGTGTGTGTGTGTGTGTGTGTGTGTGTGTGTGTGTGTGTGTGTGTGTGTGTGTGTGTGTGTGTGTGTGTGTGTATGTGTGTGCATATGAGTAATATCTTTGAATAACGATGCTTTTATAAAAAGCACGACTGTGTTTTAGCAAGTGAAAGAAAGTGTTTTCCGCCAAAAATGCATTTGTAATGCATGTTCTGTATTGCCTGGAATCATTGGTGGGGCTTATGCAGTCTGTGCGTCTATCTGTCTGTAGACTACAGCGTACTCTGTCTGTCTGCATAATCTTCCTCTCTATCTATCCGTCCGTCTGTCTCTATCTCTGTCTGTCTGTATGTTCCTGTGTGTCTGTAGTAGGAGGTTGTTGGTATTCTATAGCAAGGCGTGCACATACTAACTAAATATACATTAAGTAGCCAAGTAATGACCTTCAAATAGTCCTCAGTCACTCTCATTATAGGTCACACTGTGTGACTACGTCTCACTTCATCACTCCCTGTAGGCTCTGGTGGTAAGGAGATGAGGAAACAGAGAGAGGAACAGAGATAGCGAGAGAGATATAGAGAAGGAGAGAGAGATATGGAGAGGGAGAAGGACAGAGAGAGATATGGAGAAGGAGAAGGAGAGAGAGATATAGAGAAGGAGAGAGAGATATAGTGAGGGAGAAGGAGAGAGAAATATGGAGAAGGAGAGAGAGATATAGAGAGGGAGAAGGAGAGAGAGATATGGAGAAGGAGAGAGAGATATAGAGAGGGAGAAGGAGAGAGAGATATGGAGAAGGAGAGAGAGATATAGAGAGGGAGAAGGAGAGAGAGATATGGAGAAGGAGAGAGAGATCGAGAGAGGAAGAAGGAGAGAGAGATATGGAGAAGGAGAGAGAGATATAGAGAGGGAGAAGGAGAGAGAGATATAGAGAGGGAGAATGAGAGAGAGATATAGAGAGGGAGAAGGAGAGAGAGATATGGAGAAGGATGGAGAGATATAGAGAGGGAGAGAGAGATATAGAGAAGGAGAAAGAGATATAGAGAGGGAGAAGGAGAGAGAGATATGGAGAAGGAGAGAGAGAGATAGAGAGGGAGAAGGAGAGAGAGATATGGAGAAGGAGAGAGAGATATAGAGAGGGAGAAGGAGAGAGAGATATAGAGAGGGAGAAGGAGAGAGAGATATGGAGAAGGAGAGAGAGACATAAAGAGGGAGAAGGAGAGAGAGATATGGAGAAGGAGAGAGAGATCGAGAGAGGAAGAAGGAGAGAGAGATAAGGAGAAGGAGAGAGAGATATAGAGAGGGAGAAGGAGAGAGAGATATAGAGAGGGAGAATGAGAGAGAGATATAGAGAGGGAGAAGGAGAGAGAGATATGGAGAAGGATGGAGAGATATAGAGAGGGAGAGAGAGATATAGAGAAGGAGAAAGAGATATAGAGAGGGAGAAGGAGAGAGAGATATGGAGAAGGAGAGAGAGAGATAGAGAGGGAGAAGGAGAGGGAGATATGGAGAAGGAGAGAGAGATATAGAGAGGGAGAAGGAGAGAGAGATATAGAGAGGGAGAAGGAGAGAGAGATATGGAGAAGGAGGGAGAGATATAGAGAGGGAGAGAGAGATATAGAGAAGGAGAGAGATATAGAGAGGGAGAAGGAGAGAGAGAGATAGAGAGGGAGAAGGAGAGAGAGATATAGAGAGGGAGAAGGAGAGAGAGATATAGAGAGGGAGAAGGAGAGAGAGATATGGAGAAGGAGGGAGAGATCTAGAGAGGAAGAAGGAGCGAGAGATGTGGAGAAGGAGAGAGAGATATAGAGAGGGAGAAGGAGAGAGAGATATGGAGAAGGAGGGAGAGATCTAGAGAGGAAGAAGGAGAGAGAGATATGGAGAAGGAGGGAGAGATCTAGAGAGGAAGAAGGAGCGAGAGATGTGGAGAAGGAGAGAGAGATATAGAGAGGGAGAAGGAGAGAGAGATATGGAGAAGGAGGGAGAGATCTAGAGAGGAAGAAGGAGAGAGAGATATGGATAAGGAGAGAGAGATATAGAGAGGGAGAAGGAGAGAGAGATATGGAGAAGGAGAAGGAGAGAGCTATGGAGAAGGAGAGAGAGATATAGAGAGGGAGAAGGAGAGAGAGATATGGAGAAGAGAGAGAGATCTAGAGATGGAGAAGGAGAGAGAGATCTAGAGAGGGAGAAGGATAGAGAGATATGGAGAAGGAGAAGAAGAGAGATATGGAGAAGGAGATATAGATATAGAGAGGGAGAAGGAGAGAGAGATATGGAGAAGGAGAGAGAGATATAGAGAGGGAGAAGGAGAGAGAGATATGGAGAATGAGAAGGAGAGAGAGATATAGAGAAAAAGCGAGAGATATGGAGAAGGAGGAGGGAGAGATATGGAGGAGAAGGAGAGAGAGATATAGAGAGAAAAGGAGAGAGATATGGAGAATGAGAATGAGAAAGAGATATAGAGAAAAGCAGACAGATATGGAGAAGGAGAAGGAGGGAGAGATATGGAGAATGAGAAGGAGAGAGAGATATGGAGAAGGAGAAGAAGAGAGATATAGAGAGGGAGAAGAAGAGAGAGATCTAGAGAGAGAAGGAGAGAGAGAGATAGAGAGGGAGAAGAAGAGAGAGATCTAGAGAGAGAGAAGGAGAGAGAGAAGGAGAGAGAGAGAGATCTTGAGAAGGAGAGAGAGATAGAGAGGTAGGAGGAGAGAGAGATATAGAGAGGGAGAAGGAGAGAGAGATATGGAGAGGGAGAAGGAGAAGGAGAGAGATATAGAGAGGGAGAAGAAGAGAGAGATCTAGAGAGAGATCTAGAGAGAGAGAAGGAGAGAGAGATATAGAGAGGGAGAAGGAGAGAGAGATATGGAGAGGGAGAAGGAGAGAGAGCTGAATGGGACAGAGAGAGGGACAGAAAGAGTGGAATTTTGCTGCAGTTATATAGCCTGTAGCCTGGGCACAGCCTGTCACATCTTACACCTGTATACCATCTGTGTGTGTGTGTGTGTGTGTGTGTGTGTGTGTGTGTGTGTGTGTGTGTGTGTGTGTGTGTGTGTGTGTGTGTGTGTGTGTGTGTGTGTGTGTGTGTGTGTGTGTGTGTGTGTGTGTGTGTGTGTGTGTGCGTGCGTGCGTGCGTGCGTGCGTGCGTGCGTGCGTGCGTGCGTGCGTGCGTGCGTGCGTGTGCGCGCGCGTGTGTGTGTGTGTGCGTGCGTGCGTGCGTGTGCGCGTGTGCGCGTGTGTGTGTGTGTGTGTCAGTGCGTGGAGACCTGGACTAACCTAGACTGTAGGCCTGATTCTGAGCAGAGAGACAGATGTGGTCATATCATAAAACGTCTGCTAAAAGGAGACGGCCAGCTTCAGGACGAGGAGGAGGAGGAGAGAGACGAAGATAGGGAATAAAACACATTGGCAGGGAAAGGATAATGGTGGGAAGAGAGATGGTGAAATTTGACAGAAGAAGGACAAGACCCAGGAGAGGGAATGTCAGACAGACAGGTTGGGTCAAATGGAGGGGATGGATTGACAGACAGACAATCAATGTGATTGAGAGAACATAGACAATAAGAGGAAGATTGATGAGGGAGAGAAAGAGAGACAGACTTCGTACGGAGGGAGGGAAACAGCATATTTTTGTTCAAGTTACCAAACTGTGCATGCTTGAATGCTTTACTCTGGCCTCTCAACACTCTCTTCCCCTTGACTGGAGAAATCTGGGGCTCTAGAATGGCAAGCACCCTTGATCAGCGAAAGAACACGCTTCCTCTCCTGTTAAATCAAACGAAATCAGGTCAAATGGCACACGGGTGTGCTTCTCTCTCTGTGTATCTGTGTATCTGTGTATTTGTGTGTCTGTAGTATACATCTCTCTCTCTGTGTATCTGTGTGTTTGTGTGTCTGTACTATACATCTCTCTCTCTGTGTATCTGTGTGTTTGTGCGTCTGTACTATACATCTCTCTCTCTGTGTATCTGTGTGTTTGTAGTATACATCTCTCTCTCTGTGTATCTGTGTGTTTGTGTGTCTGTACTATACATCTCTCTCTCTGTGTATCTGTGTGTTTGTGTGTCTGTACTATACATCTCTCTCTCTGTGTATCTGTGTGTTTGTGTGTCTGTACTATACATCTCTCTCTCTGTGTATCTGTGTGTTTGTGTGTCTGTACTATACATCTCTCTCTGTGTGTATCTTTGTGTTTGTAGCATACATCTCTCTCTCGGTGTATCTGTGTGTTTGTGTGTCTGTACTATACATCTCTCTCTGTGTATCTGTGTGTTTGTGTGTCTGTACTATACATCTCTCTCTCTGTGTATCTTTGTGTTTGTGTGTTTGTAGCATACATCTCTCTCTCTGTGTATCTGTGTGTTTGTGTGTCTGTACTATACATCTCTCTCTCGGTGTATCTGTGTGTTTGTGTGTCTGTACTATACATCTCTCTCTGTGTATCTGTGTGTTTGTGTGTCTGTACTATACATCTCTCTCTCTGTGTATCTGTGTGTTTGTGTGTTTGTAGCATACATCTCTCTCTCGGTGTTATGTTTTGAAGGCTTGTATATGTGTCTTCTCAGTGTGTGTGTGTGTGTATGGGGTTTTATGTGTGTGTGTACAGTATATGTCTTTATGTGTGTGCACAGCGTGTTTGTGTGTGTTTATGTGTATGTGTACCCTACAGTATAAGTGTGTGTTGAGGAAGCACCCCCCAACCCACCCACCCAGTCAGGCCTGGCTGGGATTGGGAGGATGGGGGGTGGAGAAGAGATGAATCACTAGAAGCTCCACTTCTATCCTCCAGCTAGTTCCTCAGCGTACTGTACCCAGTCACTTCTGCTACATGTTTTGCTCGTCCAATCACAGCGCCGCTGCACTGCATGAGGACAGACAGGCACACTGTCAGCCATTTTAACAGCTTAGAACCGACAGCCCTGGTGATGGGGAGAGAAATAGGAAATAGGAAAGGAGATTTTTCCTTGGAACTAACTGGAATGACTTCACGGGGATGTACATGTCAGATCAGCAGAAAGACGGAGTGATTGAGGAGGAAGGGAGGGGGGGAGAGGGAGTGAATGAGGAGGAAGGGAGGGGGGGCGAGGGAGTGAATGAGGAGGAAGGGAGGGGGAGAGGGAGTGAATGAGGAGGAAGGGAGGGGGGAGAGGGAGTGAATGAGGAGGAAGGGAGGGGGAGAGGGAGGAATGAGGAGGAAGGGAGGGGGAGAGGGAGTGAATGAGGAGGAAGGGGGAGAGGGAGTGAATGAGGAGGAAGGGAGGGGGGAGAGGGAGTGAATGAGGAGGAAGGGAGGGGGAGAGGGAGGAATGAGGAGGAAGGGAGGGGGGAGAGGGAGGAATGAGGAGGAAGGGAGGGGGGAGAGGGAGGAATGAGGGGGAAGGGAGGGGGAGAGGGAGGAATGAGGAGGAAGGGAGGGGGATGAACGAGGAGGAAGGGAGGGGGGAGAGGGAGGAATGAGGAGGAAGGGAGGGGGGAGAGGGAGGAATGAGGAGGAAGGGAGAGGGGGGGGGTGAATGAGGAGGAAGGGAGGGGGAGAGGGAGGAATGAGGAGGAAGGGAGGGGGAGAGGGAGTGAATGAGGAGGAAGGGAGGGGGAGAGGGAGGAATGAGGAGGAAGGGAGGGGGAGAGGGAGGAATGAGGAGGAAGGGAGGGGGGAGAGGGAGTGAATGAGGAGGAAGGGAGGGGGGAGAGGGAGGAATGAGGAGGAAGGGAGGGGGAGAGGGAGGAATGAGGAGGAACGGAGGGGGGAGAGGGAGTGAATGAGGAGGAAGGGAGAGGGGGGGGAGGGAGGAATGAGGAGGAAGGGAGGGGGGAGAGGGAGGAATGAGGAGGAAGGGAGGGGGATGAACGAGGAGGAAGGGAGGGGGGGAGGGGAGGAATGAGGAGGAAGGGAGGGGGGATGAATGAGGAGGAAGGGAGGGGGAGAGGGAGTGAATGAGGAGGAAGGGAGGGGGAGAGGGAGTGAATGAGGAGGAAGGGAGGGGGGGAGGGAGTGAATGAGGAGGAAGGGGAGGGGGATGAACGAGGAGGAAGGGAGGGGGGAGAGGGAGGAATGAGGAGGAAGGGAGGGGGGGAGAGGGAGGAATGAGGAGGAAGGGAGAGGGGGGTGAATGAGGAGGAAGGGAGGGGGAGAGGGAGTGAATGAGGAGGAAGGGAGGGGGAGAGGGAGGAATGAGGAGGAAGGGAGGGGGAGAGGGAGGAATGAGGAGGAAGGGAGGGGGAGGGAGTGAATGAGGAGGAAGGGAGGGGGAGAGGGAGTGAATGAGGAGGAAGGGAGGGGGGGGGGAGGAATGAGGAGGAAGGGAGGGGGGAGAGGGAGTGAATGAGGAGGAAGGGAGGGGGAGAGGGAGTGAATGAGGAGGAAGGGAGGGGGAGAGGGAGTGAATGAGGAGGAAGGGAGGGGGAGAGGGGAGTGAATGAGGAGGAAGGGAGGGGGGAGAGGGAGTGAATGAGGAGGAAGGGAGGGGGAGAGGGAGGAATGAGGAGGAAGGGAGGGGGAGAGGGAGGAATGAGGAGGAAGGGAGGGGGGAGAGGGAGTGAATGAGGAGGAAGGGGGGTGAATGAGGAGGAAGGGAGGGGGAGAGGGAGTGAATGAGGAGGAAGGGAGGGGGAGAGGGAGTGAATGAGGAGGAAGGAAGGGGGAGAGGGAGTGAATGAGGAGGAAGGGAGGGGGGATGAATTAGGAGGAAGGGAGGGGGGAGAGGGAGGAATGAGGAGGAAGGGAGGGGGGAGAGGGAGTGAATGAGGAGGAAGGGGGGTGAATGAGGAGGAAGGGAGGGGGAGAGGGAGTGAATGAAGAGGAAGGGAGGGGGAGAGGGAGTGAATGAGGAGTAAGGGAGGGGGAGAGGGAGTGAATGAAGAGGAAGGGAGGGGGAGAGGGAGTGAATGAGGAGGAAGGGAGGGGGAGAGGGAGTGAATGAGGAGGAAGGGGGGTGAATGAGGAGGAAGGGAGGGGGAGAGGGAGGAATGAGGAGGAAGGGAGGGGGGAGGGAGTGAATGAGGAGGAAGGGGGGAGAGGGAGGAATGAAGAGGAAGGGAGGGGGAGAGGGAGTGAATGAGGAGTAAGGGAGGGGGAGAGGGAGTGAATGAAGAGGAAGGGGGGAGAGGGAGTGAATGAGGAGGAAGGGAGGGGGAGAGGGAGTGAATGAAGAGGAAGGGAGGCGGGGGAGAGGGAGTGAATGAGGAGGAAAGGGGGGTGAATGAGGAGGAAGGGAGGAATGAGGAGGAAGGGGGGAGGAATGAGGAGGAAGGGAGGGGGGAGTGAATGAGGAGGAAGGGAGGGGGATGAATGAGGAGGAAGGGAGGGGGGAGGAATGAGGAGGAAGGGAGGGGGAGTGAATGAGGAGGAAGGGAGGGGGAGGGAGGAATGAGGAGGAAGGGAGGGGGAGAGGGAGTGAATGAGGAGGAAGGAAGGGGGAGAGGGAGGAATGAGGAGGAAGGGAGGGGGAGAGGGAGTGAATGAGGAGGAAGGGAGGGGGAGAGGGAGTGAATGAGGAGGAAGGGAGGGGGGAGAGGGAGGAATGAGGAGGAAGGGAGGGGGAGAGGGAGTGAATGAGGAGGAAGGGAGGGGGGAGAGGGAGGAATGAGGAGGAAGGGGGGTGAATGAGGAGGAAGGGAGGGGGAGAGGGAGTGAATGAGGAGGAAGGGAGGGGTGGAGAGGGAGTGAATGAGGAGGAGGAAGGAAGGGGAGAGGGAGTGAATGAGGAGGAAGGGAGGGGGATGAATTAGGAGGAAGGGAGGGGGGGAGAGGGAGTGAATGAGGAGGAAGGGAGGGGGGGAGAGGGAGTGAATGAGGAGGAAGGGGGGTGAATGAGGAGGAAGGGAGGGGGAGAGGGAGTGAATGAAGAGGAAGGGAGGGGGAGAGGGAGGAATGAGGAGTAAGGGAGGGGGAGAGGGAGGAATGAAGAGGAAGGGAGGGGGGAGAGGGAGTGAATGAGGAGGAAGGGAGGGGGGAGAGGGAGTGAATGAGGAGGAAGGGGGGTGAATGAGGAGGAAGGGAGGGGGAGAGGGAGTGAATGAGGAGGAAGGGAGGGGGGAGGGAGTGAATGAGGAGGAAGGGGGGAGAGGGAGGAATGAAGAGGAAGGGAGGGGGAGAGGGAGGAATGAGGAGTAAGGGAGGGGGAGAGGGAGTGAATGAAGAGGAAGGGAGGGGGAGAGGGAGTGAATGAGGAGGAAGGGAGGGGGAGAGGGAGTGAATGAAGAGGAAGGGAGGCGGGGGAGAGGGAGTGAATGAGGAGGAAAGGGGGGTGAATGAGGAGGAAGGGAGTGAATGAGGAGGAAGGGGGGAGTGAATGAGGAGGAAGGGAGGGGGGAGGAATGAGGAGGAAGGGAGGGGGATGAATGAGGAGGAAGGGAGGGGGGAGGAATGAGGAGGAAGGGAGGGGGAGTGAATGAGGAGGAAGGGAGGGGGGAGGGAGGAATGAGGAGGAAGGGAGGGGGAGGAATGAGGAGGAAGGGAGGGGGAGTGAATGAGGAGGAAGGGAGGGGGCAAGAGGGAGTGAATGAGGAGGAAGGGAGGGGGGAAGAGGGAATGAATGAGGAGGAAGAGATGGGGGGAGGGGGAATGAATGAGGAGGAAGGGAGGGGGGAAGAGGGAGCGTTTTTGAAGTGTCATGACTACCAAGAAGACAATAACTGTCATTTTAACAGCTAGTGGACCTTCCAGTGGTTGTGGTTATGTACGGAGAGCTTGGGGAGAGAATAGGGCGATCTCCCATGTCTCCCTCATGACTCTGTTCAATGTACTGTTCTCCCCAGCTCCCCACTAATATACTTTACCAACTGTGGTCTGACTGCTGTGTGTTAAATGTATGATGCAGTGATTGATTGAGAGTCGTTTTCCTAACGTCTAGCCTCGTATTATCAACACATATCACACACACACAGTGGAGCCAAGCTGATCCGAGGGTCGGGAGCTGGGGGAATGTCACAGGAGCATGGCTGCTTCTGAAGGCCTTTTTCCTTGGGAAGTCTGAGGGGAAACAGGATCTAGGGGGAAGTGGGTGAGGCTTGGGAACGTTTTGCCATGCTCCTGAGAGATTCCCGCCGGGCGGATGGATCGGGAACATACAAGAGCTGCTTAACCCCATACCCCACCTAGCCAAGGTGATTATGGATGTGTGAGTGTGTGTGTGTGTGTGTGTGTGTGTGAGAGACACATACCTCCCTCTGTCATATGTGAAAGTAAGGAACCAAGATGGAGGACAAATACATAATATTAATGACAAGACCTTGATCTGAATACTGAATACAAGTTCCATAATGACAGAACGAAGAAGGAAGGGGACACAGAGAAGCAGGACAGTCAAGATGTGCACTGTCGATATCAACTGATCGCCTCCCTCTCGCACTGTGGCTGGTGCTCTGATAGGGTATGGGCTACACACACACACACACACACACACACACACACACACACACACACACACACACACACACACACACACACACACACACACACACACACACACACACACACACACACACACACACACACACACACACACACACACACACACACACACACACACACACACACACACACACCATCCAAATCCAACCAAACTCCAGCAAGCCTATGGGGGGCTGGTCTAAGCCCTATATCAGGCCCAACAGATGCTGTTGACAGAACAATAAGCAGACCAATATGGCTGGCAGATCATGAGGAGCAGGACTCACCAGATCACAGCAGAGCAGACACACAGAGAGAGACAGATCACTGTCTGGACACCACTCTGGATATCCATACTGGGTCTACTAGCCACCACTCTGGTAATCCATACTGGGTCTACTAGCCACCACTCTGGTCATCAGTACTAGGTCTACTAGGCACCACTCTGGACATCCATACTGGGTCTACTAGCCACCACTCTGGTCATCAGTACTAGGTCTACTAGCCACCACTCTGGTCATCAGTACTAGGTCTACTAGGCACCACTCTGGACATCCATACTGGGTCTACTAGGCACCACTCTGGACATCCATACTGGGTCTACTAGCCACCACTCTGGTCATCAGTACTAGGTCTACTAGGCACCACTCTGGTCATCAGTACTAGGTCTACTAGGCACCACTCTGGTCATCAGTACTAGGTCTACTAGGCACCACTCTGGACATCCATACTGGGTCTACTAGCCACCACTCTGGTCATCAGTACTAGGTCTACTAGGCACCACTCTGGTCATCCATACTGGGTCTACTAGCCACCACTCTGGTCATCAGTACTAGGTCTACTAGGCACCACTCTGGACATCCATACTGGGTCTACTAGGCACCACTCTGGACATCCATACTGGGTCTACTAGCCACCACTCTGGTCATCAGTACTAGGTCTACTAGCCACCACTCTGGTCATCCATGCTGGGTCTACTAGCCACCACTCTGGTCATCCATACTGGGTCTACTAGCCACCACTCTGGACATCCATACTGGGTCTACTAGCCACCACTCTGGTCATCCATACTGGGTCTTCTAGCCACCACTCTGGTCATCCATACTGGGTCTACTAGCCACCACTCTGGTCATCCATACTGGGTCTTCTAGCCACCACTCTGGTCATCCATACTGGGTCTACTAGCCACCACTCTGGTCATCCATACTGGGTCTTCTAGCCACCACTCTGGTCATCCATACTGGGTCTACCAGCCACCACTCTGGTCATCCATACTGGGTCTACTAGCCACCACTCTGGTCATCCATACGGGGTCTACTAGCCACCACTCTGGTCATCCATACTGGGTCTTCTAGCCACCACTCTGGTCATCCATACTGGGTCTACTAGCCACCACTCTGGACATCCATACTGGGTCTACTAGCCACCACTCTGGTCATCCATACTGGGTCTTCTAGCCACCACTCTGGTCATCCATACTGGGTCTACTAGCCACCACTCTGGTCATCCATACTGGGTCTTCTAGCCACCACTCTGGTCATCCATACTGGGTCTACTAGCCACCACTCTGGTCATCCATACTGGGTCTTCTAGCCACCACTCTGGTCATCCATACTGGGTCTACTAGCCACCACTCTGGTCATCAGTACTAGGTCTACTAGCCACCACTCTGGTCATCCATACTGGGTCTACTAGCCACCACTCTGGACATCCATACTGGGTCTACTAGCCACCACTCTGGTCATCCATACTGGGTCTTCTAGCCACCACTCTGGTCATCCATGCTGGGTCTACTAGCCACCACTCTGGATATCCATACTGGGTCTACTAGCCACCACTCTGGTCATCCATACTGGGTCTACTAGCCACCACTCTGGTCATCCATACTGGGTCTACTAGCCACCACTCTGGTCATCCATGCTGGGTCTACTAGCCACCACTCTGGTCATCCATACTGGGTCTACTAGCCACCACTCTGGTCATCCATACTGGTTCTTCTAGCCACCACTCTGGTCATCCATACTGGGTCTACTAGCCACCACTCTGGTCATCCATGCTGGGTCTACTAGCCACCACTCTGGATATCCATACTGAGTCTACTAGCCACCACTCTGGTCATCCATACTGGGTCTACTAGCCACCACTCTGGTCATCCATGCTGGGTCTACTAGCCACCACTCTGGATATCCATACTGGGTCTACTAGCCACCACTCTGGTCATCAGTACTGGGTCTACTAGCCACCACTCTGGACATCCATACTGGGTCTACTAGCCACCACTCTGGACATCCATACTGGGTCTACTAGCCACCACTCTGGTCATCCATACTGGGTCTACTAGCCACCACTCTGGTCAGCCATACTGCGTCTTCTAGCCACCACTCTGGTCATCCATACTGGGTCTTCTAGCCACCACTCTGGTCATCCATACTGGGTCTACTAGCCACCACTCTGGTCATCCATGCTGGGTCTACTAGCCACCACTCTGGATATCCATACTGGGTCTACTAGCCACCACTCTGGTCATCCATACTGGGTCTACTAGCCACTACTCTGGTCATCCATGCTGGGTCTACTAGCCACCACTCTGGATATCCATACTGGGTCTACTAGCCACCACTCTGGTCATCAGTACTGGGTCTACTAGCCACCACTCTGGACATCCATACTGGGTCTACTAGCCACCACTCTGGATATCCATACTGGGTCTACTAGCCACCACTCTGGTCATCAGTACTGGGTGTACTAGCCACCACTCTGGACATCCATACTGGGTCTACTAGCCACCACTCTGGTCATCCATGCTGGGTCTACTAGCCACCACTCTGGACATCCATATTGGGTCTACTAGCCACCACTCTGGATATCCATACTGGGTCTACTAGCCACCACTCTGGTCATCCATACTGGGTCTACTAGCCACCACTCTGGTCATCAGTACTGGGTCTACTAGCCACGACTCTGGACATCCATACTGGGTCTACTAGCCACCACTCTGGTCATCCATACTGGGTCAACAAGCCACCACTCTGGTCATCAGTACTGGGTCTACTAGCCACCACTCTGGACATCAGTACTGGGTCTACTAGCCACCACTCTGGACATCTATACTGGCCATCCATACTGGGTATACTAGAAACCACTCTGGTCATCCATACTGGGTCTACTAGCCACCACTCTGGTCATCCATACTGGGTCTACTAGCCACCACTCTGGTCATCCATACTGGGTCTACTAGCCACCACTCTGGTCAGCCATACTGCGTCTTCTAGCCACCACTCTGGTCATCCATACTGGGTCTACTAGCCACCACTCTGGTCATCAGTACTGGGTCTACTAGCCACCACTCTGGTCATCAGTACTGGGTCTACTAGCCACGACTCTGGACATCCATACTGGGTCTACTAGCCACCACTCTGGTCATCCATACTGGGTCAACAAGCCACCACTCTGGTCATCAGTACTGGGTCTACTAGCCACCACTCTGGACATCAGTACTGGGTCTACTAGCCACCACTCTGGACATCTATACTGGCCATCCATACTGGGTATACTAGAAACCACTCTGGTCATCCATACTGGGTCTACTAGCCACCACTCTGGTCATCCATACTGGGTCTACTAGCCACCACTCTGGTCATCCATACTGGGTCTACTAGCCACCACTCTGGTCAGCCATACTGCGTCTTCTAGCCACCACTCTGGTCATCCATACTGGGTCTACTAGCCACCACTCTGGTCATCAGTACTGGGTCTACTAGCCACCACTCTGGACATCAGTACTGGATCTACTAACCACCACTCTGGACATCTATACTGGCCATTCATACTGGGTCTACTAGAAACCACTCTGGTCATCCATACTGGGTCTACTAGCCACCACTCTGGTCATCCATACTGGGTCTACTAGCCACCACTCTGGTCATCCATACTGGGTCTACTAGCCACCACTCTGGTCATCCATACTGCGGCTTCTAGCCACCACTCTGGTCATCCATACTGGGTCTACTAGCCACCACTCTGGTCATCCATACAGGGTCTACTCGCCAACACTCTGGTCATTCATACTGGGTCAACAAGCCACCACTCTGGTCATCCATACTGGGTCTACTAGCCACCACTCTGGTCATCCTTACTGGGTCTACTAGCCACCACTCTGGGCATCCATACTGGGTCTACTAGCCACCACTCTGGTCATCCATACTGGGTCTACTAGCCACCACTCTGGTCATCCATACTGCGTCTTCTAGCCACCACTCTGGTCATCCATACTGGGTCTACTAGCCACCACTCTGGTCATCCAGACTGGGTCTACTAGCCACCACTCTGGTCATCCATACTGGGTCAACAAGCCACCACTCTGGTCATCCATACTGGGTCTACTAGCCACCACTCTGGTCATCCATACTGGGTCTACTAGCCACCACTCTGGACATCCATACTGGGTCTACTAGCCACCACTCCGGACATCCATACTGGTCATCCATACTGGGTCTACTAGCCACCACTCTGGACATCTATACTGGCCATCCATACTGGGTCTACTAGCCAGCACTCTGGTCATCCATACTGGTCATCCATACTGGGTCTACTAGCCACCACTCTGGACATCCATACTGGGTCAACTAGCCACCACTCTGGACATCCATACTGGTCATCCATACTGGGTCTACTAGCCACCACTCTGGTCAGCCATACTGCGTCTTCTAGCCACCACTCTGGTCATCCATACTGGGTCTTCTAGCCACCACTCTGGTCATCCATACTGGGTCTACTAGCCACCACTCTGGTCATCCATGCTGGGTCTACTAGCCACCACTCTGGATATCCATACTGGGTCTACTAGCCACCACTCTGGTCATCCATACTGGGTCTACTAGCCACCACTCTGGTCATCCATGCTGGGTCTACTAGCCACCACTCTGGATATCCATACTGGGTCTACTAGCCACCACTCTGGTCATCAGTACTGGGTCTACTAGCCACCACTCTGGACATCCATACTGGGTCTACTAGCCACCACTCTGGATATCCATACTGGGTCTACTAGCCACCACTCTGGTCATCAGTACTGGGTGTACTAGCCACCACTCTGGACAACCATACTGGGTCTACTAGCCACCACTCTGGTCATCCATGCTGGGTCTACTAGCCACCACTCTGGACATCCATATTGGGTCTACTAGCCACCACTCTGGATATCCATACTGGGTCTACTAGCCACCACTCTGGTCATCCATACTGGGTCTACTAGCCACCACCCTGGTCATCAGTACTGGGTCTACTAGCCACGACTCTGGACATCCATACTGGGTCTACTAGCCACCACTCTGGTCATCCATACTGGGTCAACAAGCCACCACTCTGGTCATCAGTACTGGGTCTACTAGCCACCACTCTGGACATCAGTACTGGGTCTACTAGCCACCACTCTGGACATCTATACTGGCCATCCATACTGGGTATACTAGAAACCACTCTGGTCATCCATACTGGGTCTACTAGCCACCACTCTGGTCATCCATACTGGGTCTACTAGCCACCACTCTGGTCATCCATACTGGGTCTACTAGCCACCACTCTGGTCAGCCATACTGCATCTTCTAGCCACCACTCTGGTCATCCATACTGGGTCTACTAGCCACCACTCTGGTCATCAGTACTGGGTCTACTAGCCACCACTCTGGACATCAGTACTGGATCTACTAGCCACCACTCTGGACATCTATACTGGCCATTCATACTGGGTCTACTAGAAACCACTCTGGTCATCCATACTGGGTCTACTAGCCACCACTCTGGTCATCCATACTGGGTCTACTAGCCACCACTCTGGTCATCCATACTGGGTCTACTAGCCACCACTCTGGTCATCCATACTGCGTCTTCTAGCCACCTCTCTGGTCATCCATACTGGGTCTACTAGCCACCACTCTGTTCATCCATACTGGGTCTACTCGCCAACACTCTGGTCATCCATACTGGGTCAACAAGCCACCACTCTGGTCATCCATACTGGGTCTACTAGCCACCACTCTGGTCATCCTTACTGGGTCTACTAGCCACCACTCTGGGCATCCATACTGGGTCTACTAGCCACCACTCTGGTCATCCATACTGGGTCTACTAGCCACCACTCTGGTCATCCATACTGCGTCTTCTAGCCACCACTCTGGACATCTATACTGGTCATCCATACTGGGTCTACTAGCCACCACTCTGGACATCTATACTGGCCATCCATACTGGGTCTACTAGCCACCACTCTGGTCATCCATACTGGTCATCCATACTGGGTCTACTAGCCACCACTCTGGACATCCATACTGGGTCAACTAGCCACCACTCTGGACATCCATACTGGTCATCCATACTGGGTCTACTAGCCACCACTCTGGTCATCCATACTGGGTCTACTAGCCACCACTCTGGTCATCCATACTAGGTCTACTAGCCACCACTCTGGACATCCATACTGGGTCAACTAGCCACCACTCTGGACATCCATACTGGTCATCCATACTGGGTCTACTAGCCACCACTCTGGTCATCCATACTAGGTCTACTAGCCACCACTCTGGTCATCCATACTGGGTCTACAAGCCACCACTCTGGACATCCATACTGCGTCTTCTAGCCACCACTCTGGTCATCCATACTGGGTCTTCTAGCCACCACTCTGGTCATCCATACTGGGTCTACTAGCCACCACTCTGGTCATCCATGCTGGGTCTACTAGCCACCACTCTGGATATCCATACTGGATCTACTAGCCACCACTCTGGTCATCCATACTGGGTCTACTAGCCACCACTCTGGTCATCCATGCTGGGTCTACTAGCCACCACTCTGGATATCCATACTGGGTCTACTAGCCACCACTCTGGTCATCAGTACTGGGTCTACTAGCCACCACTCTGGACATCCATACTGGGTCTACTAGCCACCACTCTGGTCATCCATACTGGGTCTACTAGCAACCACTCTGGATATCCATACTGGGTCTACTAGCCACCACTCTGGTCATCAGTACTGGGTCTACTAGCCACCACTCTGGACATCCATACTGGGTCTACTAGCCACCACTCTGGTCATCCATACTGGGTCTACTAGCCACCACTCTGGTCATCAGTACTGGGTCTACTAGCCACGACTCTGGACATCCATACTGGGTCTACTAGCCACCACTCTGGTCATCCATACTGGGTCAACAAGCCACCACTCTGGTCATCAGTACTGGGTCTACTAGCCACCACTCTGGACATCAGTACTGGGTCTACTAGCCACCACTCTGGACATCTATACTGGCCATCCATACTGGGTATACTAGAAACCACTCTGGTCATCCATACTGGGTCTACTAGCCACCACTCTGGTCATCCATACTGGGTCTACTAGCCACCACTCTGGTCATCCATACTGGGTCTACTAGCCACCACTCTGGTCAGCCATACTGCGACTTCTAGCCACCACTCTGGTCATCCATACTGGGTCTACTAGCCTCCACTCTGGTCATCAGTACTGGGTCTACTAGCCACCACTCTGGACATCAGTACTGGATCTACTAGCCACCACTCTGGACATCTATACTGGCCATTCATACTGGGTCTACTAGAAACCACTCTGGTCATCCATACTGGGTCTACTAGCCACCACTCTGGTCATCCATACTGGGTCTACTAGCCAACACTCTGGTCATCCATACTGGGTCTACTAGCCACCACTCTGGTCATCCATACTGCGTCTTCTAGTCACCACTCTGGTCATCCATACTGGGTCTACTAGCCACCACTCTGGTCATCCATACTGGGTCTACTCGCCACCACTCTGGTCATCCATACTGGGTCAACAAGCCACCACTCTCTTCATCCATACTGGGTCTACTAGCCACCACTCTGGTCATCCTTACTGGGTCTACTAGCCACCACTCTGGGCATCCATACTGGGTCTACTAGCCACCACTCTGGTCATCCATACTGGGTCTACTAGCCACCACTCTGGTCATCCATACTGCGTCTTCTAGCCACCACTCTGGTCATCCATACTGGGTCTACTAGCCACCACTCTGGTTATCCATACTGGGTCTACTAGCCACCACTCTGGTCATCCATACTGGGTCAACAAGCCACCACTCTGGTCATCCATACTGGGTCTACTAGCCACCACTCTGGTCATCCATACTGGGTCTACTAGCCACCACTCTGGTCATCCATACAGGGTCTACTCGCCAACACTCTGGTCATTCATACTGGGTCAACAAGCCACCACTCTGGTCATCCATACTGGGTCTACTAGCCACCACTCTGGTCATCCTTACTGGGTCTACTAGCCACCACTCTGGGCATCCATACTGGGTCTACTAGCCACCACTCTGGTCATCCATACTGGGTCTACTAGCCACCACTCTGGTCATCCATACTGCGTCTTCTAGCCACCACTCTGGTCATCCATACTGGGTCTACTAGCCACCACTCTGGTCATCCAGACTGGGTCTACTAGCCACCACTCTGGTCATCCATACTGGGTCAACAAGCCACCACTCTGGTCATCCATACTGGGTCTACTAGCCACCACTCTGGTCATCCATACTGGGTCTACTAGCCACCACTCTGGACATCCATACTGGGTCTACTAGCCACCACTCCGGACATCCATACTGGTCATCCATACTGGGTCTACTAGCCACCACTCTGGACATCTATACTGGCCATCCATACTGGGTCTACTAGCCAGCACTCTGGTCATCCATACTGGTCATCCATACTGGGTCTACTAGCCACCACTCTGGACATCCATACTGGGTCAACTAGCCACCACTCTGGACATCCATACTGGTCATCCATACTGGGTCTACTAGCCACCACTCTGGTCAGCCATACTGCGTCTTCTAGCCACCACTCTGGTCATCCATACTGGGTCTTCTAGCCACCACTCTGGTCATCCATACTGGGTCTACTAGCCACCACTCTGGTCATCCATGCTGGGTCTACTAGCCACCACTCTGGATATCCATACTGGGTCTACTAGCCACCACTCTGGTCATCCATACTGGGTCTACTAGCCACCACTCTGGTCATCCATGCTGGGTCTACTAGCCACCACTCTGGATATCCATACTGGGTCTACTAGCCACCACTCTGGTCATCAGTACTGGGTCTACTAGCCACCACTCTGGACATCCATACTGGGTCTACTAGCCACCACTCTGGATATCCATACTGGGTCTACTAGCCACCACTCTGGTCATCAGTACTGGGTGTACTAGCCACCACTCTGGACAACCATACTGGGTCTACTAGCCACCACTCTGGTCATCCATGCTGGGTCTACTAGCCACCACTCTGGACATCCATATTGGGTCTACTAGCCACCACTCTGGATATCCATACTGGGTCTACTAGCCACCACTCTGGTCATCCATACTGGGTCTACTAGCCACCACCCTGGTCATCAGTACTGGGTCTACTAGCCACGACTCTGGACATCCATACTGGGTCTACTAGCCACCACTCTGGTCATCCATACTGGGTCAACAAGCCACCACTCTGGTCATCAGTACTGGGTCTACTAGCCACCACTCTGGACATCAGTACTGGGTCTACTAGCCACCACTCTGGACATCTATACTGGCCATCCATACTGGGTATACTAGAAACCACTCTGGTCATCCATACTGGGTCTACTAGCCACCACTCTGGTCATCCATACTGGGTCTACTAGCCACCACTCTGGTCATCCATACTGGGTCTACTAGCCACCACTCTGGTCAGCCATACTGCATCTTCTAGCCACCACTCTGGTCATCCATACTGGGTCTACTAGCCACCACTCTGGTCATCAGTACTGGGTCTACTAGCCACCACTCTGGACATCAGTACTGGATCTACTAGCCACCACTCTGGACATCTATACTGGCCATTCATACTGGGTCTACTAGAAACCACTCTGGTCATCCATACTGGGTCTACTAGCCACCACTCTGGTCATCCATACTGGGTCTACTAGCCACCACTCTGGTCATCCATACTGGGTCTACTAGCCACCACTCTGGTCATCCATACTGCGTCTTCTAGCCACCTCTCTGGTCATCCATACTGGGTCTACTAGCCACCACTCTGTTCATCCATACTGGGTCTACTCGCCAACACTCTGGTCATCCATACTGGGTCAACAAGCCACCACTCTGGTCATCCATACTGGGTCTACTAGCCACCACTCTGGTCATCCTTACTGGGTCTACTAGCCACCACTCTGGGCATCCATACTGGGTCTACTAGCCACCACTCTGGTCATCCATACTGGGTCTACTAGCCACCACTCTGGTCATCCATACTGCGTCTTCTAGCCACCACTCTGGACATCTATACTGGTCATCCATACTGGGTCTACTAGCCACCACTCTGGACATCTATACTGGCCATCCATACTGGGTCTACTAGCCACCACTCTGGTCATCCATACTGGTCATCCATACTGGGTCTACTAGCCACCACTCTGGACATCCATACTGGGTCAACTAGCCACCACTCTGGACATCCATACTGGTCATCCATACTGGGTCTACTAGCCACCACTCTGGTCATCCATACTGGGTCTACTAGCCACCACTCTGGTCATCCATACTAGGTCTACTAGCCACCACTCTGGACATCCATACTGGGTCAACTAGCCACCGCTCTGGACATCCATACTGGTCATCCATACTGGGTCTACTAGCCACCACTCTGGTCATCCATACTAGGTCTACTAGCCACCACTCTGGTCATCCATACTGGGTCTACAAGCCACCACTCTGGACATCCATACTGCGTCTTCAAGCCACCACTCTGGTCATCCATACTGGGTCTTCTAGCCACCACTCTGGTCATCCATACTGGGTCTACTAGCCACCACTCTGGTCATCCATGCTGGGTCTACTAGCCACCACTCTGGATATCCATACTGGATCTACTAGCCACCACTCTGGTCATCCATACTGGGTCTACTAGCCACCACTCTGGTCATCCATGCTGGGTCTACTAGCCACCACTCTGGATATCCATACTGGGTCTACTAGCCACCACTCTGGTCATCAGTACTGGGTCTACTAGCCACCACTCTGGACATCCATACTGGGTCTACTAGCCACCACTCTGGTCATCCATACTGGGTCTACTAGCAACCACTCTGGATATCCATACTGGGTCTACTAGCCACCACTCTGGTCATCAGTACTGGGTCTACTAGCCACCACTCTGGACATCCATACTGGGTCTACTAGCCACCACTCTGGTCATCCATACTGGGTCTACTAGCCACCACTCTGGTCATCAGTACTGGGTCTACTAGCCACGACTCTGGACATCCATACTGGGTCTACTAGCCACCACTCTGGTCATCCATACTGGGTCAACAAGCCACCACTCTGGTCATCAGTACTGGGTCTACTAGCCACCACTCTGGACATCAGTACTGGGTCTACTAGCCACCACTCTGGACATCTATACTGGCCATCCATACTGGGTATACTAGAAACCACTCTGGTCATCCATACTGGGTCTACTAGCCACCACTCTGGTCATCCATACTGGGTCTACTAGCCACCACTCTGGTCATCCATACTGGGTCTACTAGCCACCACTCTGGTCAGCCATACTGCGACTTCTAGCCACCACTCTGGTCATCCATACTGGGTCTACTAGCCTCCACTCTGGTCATCAGTACTGGGTCTACTAGCCACCACTCTGGACATCAGTACTGGATCTACTAGCCACCACTCTGGACATCTATACTGGCCATTCATACTGGGTCTACTAGAAACCACTCTGGTCATCCATACTGGGTCTACTAGCCACCACTCTGGTCATCCATACTGGGTCTACTAGCCACCACTCTGGTCATCCATACTGGGTCTACTAGCCACCACTCTGGTCATCCATACTGCGTCTTCTAGTCACCACTCTGGTCATCCATACTGGGTCTACTAGCCACCACTCTGGTCATCCATACTGGGTCTACTCGCCACCACTCTGGTCATCCATACTGGGTCAACAAGCCACCACTCTCTTCATCCATACTGGGTCTACTAGCCACCACTCTGGTCATCCTTACTGGGTCTACTAGCCACCACTCTGGGCATCCATACTGGGTCTACTAGCCACCACTCTGGTCATCCATACTGGGTCTACTAGCCACCACTCTGGTCATCCATACTGCGTCTTCTAGCCACCACTCTGGTCATCCATACTGGGTCTACTAGCCACCACTCTGGTTATCCATACTGGGTCTACTAGCCACCACTCTGGTCATCCATACTGGGTCAACAAGCCACCACTCTGGTCATCCATACTGGGTCTACTAGCCACCACTCTGGTCATCCATACTGGGTCTACTAGCCACCACTCTGGACATCCATACTGGGTCTACTAGCCACCACTCCGGACATCCATACTGGTCATCCATACTGGGTCTACTAGCCACCACTCTGGACATCTATACTGGCCATCCATACTGGGTCTACTAGCCACCACTCTGGTCATCCATACTGGTCATCCATACTGGGTCTACTAGCCACCACTCTGGACATCCATACTGGGTCAACTAGCCACCACTCTGGACATCCATACTGGTCATCCATACTGGGTCTACTAGCCACCACTCTGGTCATCCATACTGGGTCTACTAGCCACCACTCTGGTCATCCATACTAGGTCTACTAGCCACCACTCTGGTCATCCATACTGGGTCTACAAGCCACCACTCTGGACATCCATACTGGGTCTACTAGCCACCACTCTGGTCATCCATACTGGGTCTACTAGCCACCACTCTGGTCATCCATACTGGGTCTACTAGCCACCACTCTGGTCAGCCATACTGCGTCTTCTAGCCACCACTCTGGTCATCCATAAAGGGTATTCTAGCCACCACTCTGGTCATCCATACTGGGTCTACTAGCCATCACTCTGGTCATCCATGCTGGGTCTACTAGCCACCACTCTGGATATCCATACTGGGCCTACTAGCCACCACTCTGGTCATCCATACTGGGTCTACTAGCCACCACTCTGGTCATCCATGCTGGGTCTACTAGCCACCACTCTGGATATCCATACTGGGTCTACTAGCCACCACTCTGGTCATCAGTACTGGGTCTACTAGCCACCACTCTGGACATCCATACTGGGTCTACTAGCCACCACTCTGGTCATCCATACTGGGTCTACTAGCCACCACTCTGGATATCCATACGGGGTCTACTAGCCACCACTCTGGTCATCAGTACTGGGTCTACTAGCCACCACTCTGGTCATCCATGCTGGGTCTACTAGCCACCACTCTGGTCATCCATGCTGGGTCTACTAGCCACCACTCTGGACATCCATATTGGGTCTACTAGCCACCACTCTGGATATCCATACTGGGTCTACTAGCCACCACTCTGGTCATCCATACTGGGTCTACTAGCCACCACTCTGGTCATCAGTACTGGGTCTACTAGCCACGACTCTGGACATCCATACTGGGTCTACTAGCCACCACTCTGGTCATCCATACTGGGTCAACAAGCCACCACTCTGGTCATCAGTACTGGGTCTACTAGCCACCACTCTGGACATCAGTACTGGGTCTACTAGCCACCACTCTGGTCATCCATACTGGGTCTACTAGCCACCACTCTGGATATCCATACGGGGTCTACTAGCCACCACTCTGGTCATCAGTACTGGGTCTACTAGCCACCACTCTGGTCATCCATGCTGGGTCTACTAGCCACCACTCTGGTCATCCATGCTGGGTCTACTAGCCACCACTCTGGACATCCATATTGGGTCTACTAGCCACCACTCTGGATATCCATACTGGGTCTACTAGCCACCACTCTGGTCATCCATACTGGGTCTACTAGCCACCACTCTGGTCATCAGTACTGGGTCTACTAGCCACGACTCTGGACATCCATACTGGGTCTACTAGCCACCACTCTGGTCATCCATACTGGGTCAACAAGCCACCACTCTGGTCATCAGTACTGGGTCTACTAGCCACCACTCTGGACATCAGTACTGGGTCTACTAGCCACCACTCTGGACATCTATACTGGCCATCCATACTGGGTATACTAGAAACCACTCTGGTCATCCATACTGGGTCTACTAGCCACCACTCTGGTCATCCATACTGGGTCTACTAGCCACCACTCTGGTCATCCATACTGGGTCTACTAGCCACCACTCTGGTCAGCCATACTGCGTCTTCTAGCCACCACTCTGGTCATCCATACTGGGTCTACTAGCCACCACTCTGGTCATCAGTACTGGGTCTACTAGCCACCACTCTGGACATCAGTACTGGATCTACTAGCCACCACTCTGGACATCTATACTGGCCATTCATACTGGGTCTACTAGAAACCACTCTGGTCATCCATACTGGGTCTACTAGCCACCACTCTGGTCATCCATACTGGGTCTACTAGCCACCACTCTGGTCATCCATACTGCGTCTTCTAGCCACCACTCTGGTCATCCATACTGGGTCTACTAGCCACCACTCTGGTCATCCATACTGGGTCTACTCGCCACCACTCTGGTCATCCATACTGGGTCAACAAGCCACCACTCTGGTCATCCATACTGGGTCTACTAGCCACCACTCTGGTCATCCTTACTGGGTCTACTAGCCACCACTCTGGGCATCCATACTGGGTCTACTAGCCACCACTCTGGTCATCCATACTGGGTCTACTAGCCACCACTCTGGTCATCCATACTGCGTCTTCTAGCCACCACTCTGGTCATCCATACTGGGTCTACTAGCCACCACTCTGGTCATCCATACTGGGTCTACTAGCCACCACTCTGGTCATCCATACTGGGTCAACAAGCCACCACTCTGGTCATCCATACTGGGTCTACTAGCCACCACTCTGGTCATCCATACTGGGTCTACTAGCCACCACTCTGGACATCCATACTGGGTCTGCTAGCCACCACTCCGGACATCCATACTGGTCATCCATACTGGGTCTACTAGCCACCACTCTGGACATCTATACTGGCCATCCATACTGGGTCTACTAGCCACCACTCTGGTCATCCATACTGGTCATCCATACTGGGTCTACTAGCCACCACTCTGGACATCCATACTGGGTCAACTAGCCACCACTCTGGACATCCATACTGGTCATCCATACTGGGTCTACTAGCCACCACTCTGGTCATCCATACTGGGTCTACTAGACACCACTCTGGTCATCCATACTGGGTCTACTAGACACCACTCTGGTCATCCATACTGGGTCTACTAGACACCACTCTGGTCATCCATACTGGGTCTACTAGCCACCACTCTGATCATCCATACTGGGTCTACTAGACACCACTCTGGTCATCCATACTGGGTCTACTAGACACCACTCTGGTCATCCATACTGGGTCTACTAGACACCACTCTGGTCATCCATACTGGGTCTACTAGACACCACTCTGGTCATCCATACTGGGTCTACTAGCCACCACTCTGATCATCCATACTGGGTCTACTAGACACCACTCTGGTCATCCATACTGGGTCTACTAGACACCACTCTGGTCATCCATACTGGGTCTACTAGCCACCACTCTGATCATCCATACTGGGTCTACTAGCCACCATTCTGGTCATCCATACTGGGTCTACTAGCCACCACTCTGGTCATCCATACTGGGTCTACTAGCCACCACTCTGTAATACTCTCTATGTCTGTTTGCAGTATTCTCTCATTAAACGGTTATTTTACTTTGGTGTAAAAACAACAACCATAGAACAGCATTTGCACTTGACTCCCCCCTCTCGCTCTGACTCTACAGACAGCTACGTTATTGAGGAAAAGTGTACTTTCTATGCCTGTGAAATGTGCTTGTTCCACCTAGCTATCTGAAGATGGATGTTCTGACTGTAAGTCACTCTGGATGAGAGCGTCTGGCAAAGGACTCAAACGTAAAACATGTCAATGTGGACCGTATGTAATGTATACAGTATATGCATATTTTTTATTTTTTATTTTAGAGTTGTGGATGAGAGCGTCTGCTAAATAACTCAAGCATCAATGCAAATGAGGTGTTGGTGTTTCCAGGTTGAGCACCAGGATTCTGACAAGCGACATTACTGTCGTGGTTCTGTGGTGCAGATATGGACTCTCTGGCTTGGCTGTGTGGCTGGTTCTGGACCACCAAGTGGAGTGCTGCATCTCTCCACCTGTCAACAACATCATGACTTCTCTCCTATTCTACACATGACTAATGTCCTGATGATGGTTATAGAGAGCCTGGTTGTATCTGCACACACACACACACACACACACACACACACACACACACACACACACACACACACACACACACACACACACACACACACACACACACGCAAACGCGCACACACACACTCAGACGCGCACACACACGCACACGCACACACGCACACACACACTGTACACACACACACACACACACACTGTATCCGGTCTATCTAACAGTGATAACAGAAGCCTCAGCACTGAGTCAAAGTGAGAGAGAAAGAGAAGTGAAAAATGATGATGACGATGGTTATTATGATTGTGATGTTAACCATGGTGATGGCGCGGTGTATGACGATGATAAGATATTTTCTCCGTCTCTCTGGAAGCTGTCCCAGTTCTAACTAAATCCCATTAAAAAGGTTTTCATCTCACTGCACTTCATTAACGACATAAAGAGTGTGGCTCACCCCAGAGAGAGGCAGCAACAGACAGGATTAGGAACAACTAACTCATCTAAACACTCCGCTCTCAAAACCAAGCAGGCTTTTTAATAAGGAACCCACTTAAACAGGCCATGTTGGATTAGCCAAATCCCGCCTTCCTGCGAAATATGAGGATGAGGAGGGAGGAAGGTCATTTTGTGTGCTGTACCAATAAGCTCGTTTCATCCAGCTGTATGTGTCTGTATCTTTGTGTAGGGGTGGTATGTGTGTATATTTGTGTAGGGGTGGTATGTGTGTATATCTTTGTGTAGGGGTGGTATGTGTGTATATCTTTGTGTAGGGGTGGTATGTGTGTATCTTTGTGTAGGGGTGGTATGTGTGTATCTTTGTCTAGAGGTGGTATGTGTGTATATCTTTGTCTAGGGGTGGTATGTGTGTATATCTTTGTGTAGGGGTGGTATGTGTGTATCTTTGTGTAGGGGTGGTATGTGTGTGTATCTTTGTCTAGGGGTGGTATGTGTGTGTATCTTTGTGTAGGGGTGGTATGTGTGTATATCTTTGTCTTGGGGTGGCATGTGTGTATATATTTGTGTAGGGGTGGTATGTGTGTGTGTGTATATATTTGTGTAGGGGTGGCATGTGTGTGTATCTTTGTCTAGGGGGGTATGTGTGTGTATCTTTGTCTAGGGGGGTGGTATGTGTGTATATATTTGTGTAGGGGTGCTATGTGTGTGTATCTTTGTGTAGGGGTAGTATGTGTGTATCTTTGTGTAGGGGTGGTATGTGTGTATCTTTGTGTAGGGGTGGTATGTGTGTGTATCTTTGTGTAGGGGTAGTATGTGTGTAACTTTGTGTAGGGGTGGTATGTGTGTGTATCTTTGTGTAGGGGTGGTATGTGTGTGTATCTTTGTGTAGGGGTGGTATGTGTGTGTGTATCTTTGTCTAGGGGGGTGGTATGTGTGTGTATCTTTGTCTAGGGGGGTGGTATGTGTGTGTATCTTTGTCTCGGGGGGTATATGTGTGTATCTTTGTCTAGGGGGTGGTATGTGTGTATATATTTGTGTAGGGGTGGTATGTGTGTGTATCTTTGTGTAGGGGTAGTATGTGTGTATCTTTGTGTAGGGGTGGTATGTGTGTGTTTCTTTGTGTAGGGGTGGTATGTGTGTGTATCTTTGTGTAGGGGTGGTATGTGTGTATGTATTTGTCTAGGGGTGGTATGTGTGTGTATCTTTGTCTAGGGAGTGGTATGTGTGTATATATTTGTGTAGGGGTGGTATGTGTGTATATCTTTGTCTAGGGGTGGTATGTGTGTATATCTTTGTCTTGGGGGGGTATGTGTGTGTATCTTTGTCGAGGGGGTATGTGTGTGTATCTTTGTCTAGGGGTGGTATGTGTGTATATCTTTGTCTAGGGGTGGTATGTGTGTATATCTTTGTCTAGGGGTGGTATGTGTGTATATCTTTGTCTAGCGGGGGTATGTGTGTGTATCTTTGTCTAGGGGGGGTATGTGTGTGTATCTTTGTCTAGGGGGGGTATGTGTGTGTATCTTTGTCTAGGGGTGGTATGTGTGTATATCTTTGTCTAGGGGGGGTATGTGTTTATATATTTGTGTAGGGGTGGTATGTGTGTATATCTTTGTCTAGGGGGGGTATGTGTGTATATCTTTGTCTAGGGGGGGTATGTGTGTATATCTTTGTCTAGGGGTGGTATGTGTGTATATCGTTGTCTAGGGGTGGTATGTGTGTGTATCTTTGTCTAGGGGGGTATGTGTGTATATCTTTGTCTAGGGGGGGTATGTGTGTGTATCTTTGTCTAGGGGGGGTATGTGTGTATATCTTTGTCTAGGGGGGGTATGTGTGTATATCTTTGTCTAGGGGTGGTATGTGTGTATATCTTTGTCTAGGGGGGTATGTGTGTGTATCTTTGTCTAGGGGGGGTATGTGTGTATATCTTTGTCTAGGGGGTATGTGTGTGTATCTTTGTCTAGGGGTGGTATGTGTGTATATCTTCGCGTAGGGGTGGTATATGTGTCTATCTTTGTCTAGGGGTGGTATGTGTGTATATCTTTGTCTAGGGGGGGTATGTGTGTATATCTTTGTCTAGGGGGGGTATGTGTGTATATCTTTGTCTAGGGGGGGTATGTGTGTATATCTTTGTCTAGGGGTGGTATGTGTATATCTTTGTGTAGGGGTGGTATGTGTGTGTATCTTTGTCTAGGGGTGGTATGTGTATATCTTTGTGTAGGGGTGGTATATGTGTGTATCTTTGTCTAGGGGTGGTATGTGTGTATATCTTTGTCTAGGGGTGGTATGTGTGTGTATCTTTGTCTAGGGGTGGTATGTGTGTATATCTTTGTCTAGGGGTGGTATGTGTGTATATCTTTGCGTAGGGGTGGTATATGTGTGTATCTTTGTCTAGGGGTGGTATGTGTGTATATCTTTGTCTAGGGGTGGTATGTGTGTGTATCTTTGTCTAGGGGTGGTATGTGTGTGTATCTTTGCGTAGGGGTGGTATATGTGTGTATCTTTGCGTAGGGGTGGTATATGTGTGTATCTTTGTGTAGTGGTGGTATGTGTGTGTATCTTTGTCTAGGGGTGGTATGTGTGTGTATCTTTGTCTAGGGGTGGTATGTGTGTATATCTTTGCGTAGGGGTGGTATATGTGTGTATCTTTGTGTAGGGGTGGTATGTGTGTATATCTTTGTCTAGGGGTGGTATGTGTGTATATCTTTGTCTAGGGGTGGTATGTGTGTGTATCTTTGTCTAGGGGTGGTATGTGTGTGTATCTTTGTCTAGGGGGGGTATGTGTGTATATCTTTGTCTAGGGGTGGTATGTGTGTGTATCTTTGTCTAGGGGGGTGGTATGTGTGTATATCTTTGTCTAGGGGGGGTATGTGTGTATATCTTTGTTTAGGGGTGGTATGTGTGTATATCTTTGTCTAGGGGTGGTATGTGTGTATATCTTTGTCTAGGGGGGGTATGTGTGTGTATCTTTGTCTAGGGGGGGTATGTGTGTATATCTTTGTCTAGGGGGTATGTGTGTGTATCTTTGTCTAGATCTTTGTCTATGGGTGGTATGTGTGTATATATTTGTCTAGGGGGTATGTGTGTATATCTTTGTCTAGGGGTGGTATGTGTATATCTTTGTGTAGGGGTGGTATGTGTGTGTATCTTTGCGTAGGGGTGGTATATGTGTGTATCTTTGTGTAGGGGTGGTATGTGTGTATATCTTTGTCTAGGGGTGGTATGTGTGTATATCTTTGTCTAGGGGTGGTATATGTGTATATCTTTGTCTAGGGGTGGTATATGTGTGTATCTTTGTGTAGGGGTGGTATGTGTGTATATCTTTGTCTAGGGGTGGTATGTGTGTATATCTTTGTCTAGGGGTGGTATATGTGTGTATCTTTGTGTAGGGGTGGTATGTGTGTATATATTTGTCTAGGGGTGGTATGTGTGTATATCTTTGTCTAGGGGTGGTATGTGTGTATATCTTTGTCTAGGGGTGGTATGTGTGTATATCTTTGTCTAGGGGTGGTATGTGTGTATATCTTTGTCTAGGGGTGGTATGTGTGTGTATCTTTGTCTAGGGGTGGTATGTGTGTGTATCTTTGTCTAGGGGTGGTATGTGTGTGTATCTTTGTCTAGGGGTGGTATGTGTGTGTATCTTTGTCTAGGGGTGGTATGTGTGTGTATCTTTGTCTAGGGGGGGTATGTGTGTGTATCTTTGTCTGGGGGGGTATGTGGGCTCTTTTCCAGCCCGGCCTGACTTGTGTGGATCCCCATGAGCGAAAGATGGAGAGAACGAGCGAGAGGAAGAGAGAGAGAGAGAAAAGAAAAGTGAAAGATGGAGGGGAGGAGTGAGGAGAGGTTGAGAGAAACATGATGGATGGAACGGGAGAGAAAGTGGAGAGAAGAAGAGAGGAAGAGGTTGAGGAAGAGAGTGCGGCCTCGTGTCTGTGGGTCTGTATGATTCGTTGCGACGGGTCAGAGGCTTTCACGCGCCTTTATGAATGCTTATTTTGAGCGGAGCCCGTGCTGCCCTAATCTTTAGCGCTCGCCTGAATGAGAAAGCTGATTAAAACCCAATTATACGCTACAGATTTGGCCTCTAGTAAAGCCTTGGCTGATTGGACACGCTCAGAGTTTGGACTCAGGCCTGGGTGCATGGCATGCCTTGGGTCCCAGTGAACCATGGCTGATCCTCAAATGGCACCCAATTCCCTACACAGTGCACTACTTTCCACCGGAACCCTATGGGCCCTGTTCAAAAGTAGTGGCCTAAATAGGGAGTAGGGAGTCATTTGGGATACAGTCCATGTGTTTCTGTGGTTGAGGACACAATGTCTTGACGTCCAGTGTACTGTGTGAGGAGGTGTGTGTGTGTTGGGGTGTGTGTGTGTGTGTGTGTGTGTGCGTGCGTGTGTGTGTCAGTCAGTTTTTTCCAGTCAGTAGGGGGTTATTATCTCATATGAATTCACTGGGGAGGTAGAGAAAGACAGAGGCAGGAAGTGGTGACTGGTGTCACTTTGAATCAGAGGACAGGCTCATAATGACTCTGGCAATTAATGGAACAACATCAAACACATCAAACACATGCTTCCATGTGTTTGATACCATTACATTTACTGCATTCCATTCTATAATATGAGAGAAGAGAGGAGTGGAGTGGAGTGGAGAGGAGAGGAGAGGAGAGGAGAGGAGAGGAGAGGAGAGGAGGGAGAATGGAGGAGAGGTGAGGAGAAGAGAGGAGAGGAGAGGAGGAGTGGAGTGGAGGAGAGGAGAGGAGGAGAGGAGAGGAGAGGAGAGGAGAGGAGAGGAGAGGAGAGGAGAGGAGAGGAGAGGAGAAGAGGAGAATGGAGGAGAGGTGAGGAGAAGAGAGGAGAGGTGAGGAGAAGAGAAGAGAGAAGATGAGAGGAGAAGAGAGCTGAGGAGAAGAGAGATTAGGAGAAGAGAGCTGAGGAGAAGAGAGCTGAGGAGAGGAGAAGAGAGCTGAGGAGAGGAGAAGAGAGGTGAGGTGAGGTGAGAAGAGAGGTGAGGTGAGGAGAAGAGAGGTGAGGAGAGGAGAAGAGAGGTGAGGAGAGGAGAAAAGAAGAGAGCTGAGGAGAGGGGAAGAGAGCTGAGGAGAGGAGAAGAGAGTTGAAGAGAGGCGAGGAGTGGAGAAGAGAGGAGAAGAGAGCTGAGGAGAAGAGAGCTGAGGAGAGGAGAAGAGAGGCGAGGAGAGGAGAAGAGAGGTGAGGAGAGGAGAGGAGAGGAGAGGAGAGGAGAAGAGAGGAGAAGAGAGCTGAGGAGAGGAGAGGAGAAGAGAGCTGAGGAGAGGAGAGGAGAAGAGAGCTGAGGAGAGGAGAGGAGAAGAGAGCTGAGGAGAGGAGAGGAGAAGAGAGCTGAGGAGAGGAGAAGAGAAGAGAGCTGAGGAGAGGTGAAGAGAGCTGAGAAGAGGAGAAGAGGTGAGGAGAGAAGAAGATAAGAGAGCTGAGGAGAGGAGAAGAGAGGAGAGGAGAGGAGAGGAGAGGAGAAGAGAGGAGAAGAGAGGAGAGGAAAGGAGAGCTGAGGAGAGGAGAGAGGAGAGGAGAGGAGAGAGGAGAGGAGAGGAGAGGAGAGAGGAGAGGAGAGGAGAGGAGAGGAGAGGAGGGGAGAAGAGAGCTGAGGAGAAGAGAGGAGAGCTGATGAGAGGAGAAGAGAGGAGAGCTAGACTCCTGGTCTTTGTGACAAGGTCAAGGTCACCTCTGCTAGGACGATCGCACCTGGTCACTGTCTATCCGAGAGACGAGCTGTGGGTGTGCATACGTGTGGTGGCTCAGGAGGCATCCTGACAGGCATCCCCTCCCTCCTCCTTCCTCCTTTTCTCTCCATCTTGCCTCACTTTATTATTAGTGGAAGCTACAGGGGCAGTGGAGCAGAAAATTCCCATCGAGAAACAAACCGGCATCTGCACATTACAGCCCTGTTTCACGTCTGCCATGAGCGAATAAATTAATACATGAATAACAATGAAAATCACCGGCGAGTCGCCTCTAGCTCTCTAAGAGGCTGTGTACTAGTCTGGAGGAGAAGAAAGTTGTCTTTTAAGTGGAGGAACAGTGAAGCAACGCGGTGGGAGGCTGAGCTCACTCAGATCAGTTAGGAGTCAAAGTCACCAGATCTTAGCCTGGGTACCAGTCTTTTAAACAAACATTCCACTAGCATCTTTGGCATATGACACGGAGTAGGCTTACAAGGAGCGGAATGTTAGCTAAAAAGACCCCGGCTAACCAGATCTGTCTGTGTGTGTGACGAGCGTGACCATGTGGTTCAATTAAAGAGAGTCACAAACAGAGCTGTGTGTGCTCATCCACAGGATCCGCTGACAGAGAAACATTGTCATCTTGACTAATTGCCAGTAAGATGAGATATCTATTTAATGGTTTGTGTGGTGCTATACATGGCAGTCGTCCCTCTCTATGTCTGTCTGTGAGGCCTAGTCTCCCTCTCTCTTTCTCTCTGTCTCTCTCTCTGTCTCTGTCTCTCTCTCTCTCTGAGGCCTAGTCTCATCTAGTCTCTCTCTCTCTCTCTGTCTCTGTCTCTCGCTCTGTGAGGCCTAGTCTCGCCTAGTCTCATCTAGTATCTCTCTCGCTCGCTCTCTCTCCCTCAATCTCTCTCTGTCTCTGTCTATCTCTGTGAGGCCTAGTCTCATCTAGTCTCTCTGTCTCTCTCTCTCTGTGAGGCCTAGTCTTGCCTAGTCTCATCTAGTCTCTCTCTCTCTCTATGAGGCCTAGTCTTGCCTAGTCTCATCTAGTCTCTCTCTCTCTCTCTCTCAATCTCTCTCTGTCTCAATCTCTCTCTGTCTCTTGTCTCTCTCTCTGTGAGGCCTAGTCTCATTTAGTCTGTCTCTCTCTCTCTCACTCTCTCAATCTCTCTCTGTCTCTGTCTATCTCTGTGAGGCCTAGTCTCATCTAGTCTCTCTGTCTCTCTCTCTCTGTGAGGCCTAGTCTCGCCTAGTCTCATCTAGTCTCTCTCTCTCTCTCTCTCTCTCAATCTCTCTCTGTCTCAATCTCTCTCTGTCTCTTGTCTCTCTCTCTGTGAGGCCTAGTCTCATCTAGTCTGTCTCTCTCTCTCTCACTCTCTCACTCTCACTCTCTCACTCTCTCTTTCTCTCAATTCAATGTTTTCTATTCAAAGGGCTTTATTGGCATGGGAAACATGTGTTTACATTGACAAAGCAAACGGAATAGACAATAAACCGAAGGAAAATAAACAGGATAAATATTAGTAAACATGACACTCACACATTTTCTTTCAAGAATATAGACATTTCAAATGTGAGTCCCCAGGGAGCAAAACACACACAAGGAACCAGGAATGAGACAAAGGCATTAGTAAAACCACACGTCAGATGTGACGGATGGTAAGTGTGTGTGAACTTTGGGCTAGTACAAACTTACAATGGCCATCTATCATGTGTCCATTACTGGGCAGCCATTTTCACTGGGAAAATGGCAGTGTTTCTCTCTCTCTCTCTCTCTCCCTCGCTCGCTCAATCAGTCCTCTTTCTCTTATTCCCCTCTCACCACCTCTCTCCCCTTCCTCTCAATTTGGCTTTCGTGTTCACCCTTCCTCATCCATTTGCCTCCCCGCCTGTCCTTTACTCACCCCCCCCTTATCATCCTCTATCTCCCTCTCCCACCGCCCAGCACCTCTCTCCTCTACTATCCTCTATCAGCGGTAATAAGCCACTCTGGGGTACTCTGGGTCATCTTTAGTTGACACATTCATCCCACCACACTCCTTCAAAAATATATTACCTCAGCTGCTATCGGATCAATGTACCTGCTCATCACTAAGTATGCTGTGTTGCCTTTGTTAGCAGTTGATGTTACTCTTCAAAAACACAAATCCCAAAGCAAATCAGGGGGGGAGGTGTTATGCCGAGAGGTGCAGTTGAAGTCGGAAGTTTACACTTAGGTTGGAGTCATTAAAACTTGTTTTTCAAACACTCCACAAGTTTCTTGTTAACAAACTATAGTTTTGGCAAGTCGGTTAGGACATCTACTTTGTGCATGACACAAGTAATTTTTCCAACAATTGTTTACAGTGTCACGGCATTCAAGAGAAGAAGGTGAGAGAAGAAGGTGCAGCGTGGTACGTGTTCATAATTGATTTATTAGCAACTGAACACTAAATACGAAAATGCCAAAAAGAATAACCGAAACAGTTCTGTCTGGTACAGATACGAAACACAAAACAACTACCCACAAAACCCATGTGGGCAAGAGCTACCTAAGTATGGTTCTCAATCAGAGACAACGACAGACAGCTGTCCCTGATTGAGAACCATACCCGGCCAAAAACAAAGAAATACAAAAGCATAGAAAAAAGAACATAGAATGCCCACCCTAGTCACACCCTGGCCTAACCAAAATAGAGAATAAAAAGCCTCTCTATGGCAGGGGCGTGACATACAGACAGATTATTTCACTTATAATTCACTGTATCACAATTCCAGTGGATCAGATGTTTACATACACTAAGCTGACAGTGCCTTTAAACAGCTTGGGAAATTCCAGAAAATGATGTCATGGCTTTAGAAGCTTCTGATAGGCTAATTGACATAATTTGAGTCAATTGGAGGTATATCTGTGGATGTATTTCAAGACCTACCTTCAAACTCAGTGCCTTTTCGCTTGACATCATGGGAAAATCAAAAGAAATCAGCCAAGACCTCCACAAGTCTGGTTCATCCTTCGGAGCAATTTCCAAATGCCTGAAGGTACCACGTTCATCTGTACAAACAATAGTACGCAAGTTTAAACACCATGGGACCACGCAGACGTCATACCGCTCAGGAAGGAGACGCATTCCTAGAGATGAACGTACTTTGGTGCGAAAAGTGCAAATCAATCCCAGAACAACAGCAAAGGACCCTGTGAAGATGCTGGAGGAAACAGGTACAAAAGTATGTATATCCACAGTAAAACTAGTCCTACGTCAACATAACCTGAAAGGCCACTCAGCAAGGAAGAAGCCACTGCTGCAAAACCGCCATAAAAAGCCAGACTACGGTTTGCAACTGCACATGGGGATAAAGATCATACTTTTTGGAGAAATGTCCTCTGGTCAAAATGACTATCATTATGTTTGGAGGAAAAAGGGGGAGGCTTGCAATCCAAAGAACACCATCCCAACCATGAAGCACGGTGGTGGCAGCATCATGTTGTGGGGTTGCCTTGCTGTAGGAGGGACTGGTGCACTTCACAAAATAGATGGCATCATGAGAAAGGGAAATTATGTGGATATATTGAAGCAACATCTCAAGACATCAGTCAGGAAGTTAAAGATTGGTCGCAAATGTGGTCTTCCAAATGGACAATGACCCCAAGCATACTTCTAAAGTTGTGGCAAAATGGCATAAGGACAACAGAGTCAAGGTACTGGAGTGGCCATCACAAAACCCTGACCTCAATCCTATAGAACATTTGTGGGCAGAACTGAAAAAGTGTGTGCGAGCAAGGAGGCCTAGAAAACCTGATTCCGTTACACCAGCTCTGTCAGGAGGAATGGGACAAAATTCTCCTAACTTATTGTGGGAAGCTTGTGGAAGACTACCTGAAACATTTGACCCTGTAACGATTGTCCTCCTCTGACGAGGAGGAGTAGTAGGAAGGATCGGAGGACCAATGCACAGCGTGGTAAGTGTACAGTTTGTTTAATAAGAATAATGAACACTGAACAAAACAATAAACGACAACGCGAAATAACAAAACCGAAACAGATCCGAGTGGAACAAACTCTGACATGAAAAATAATCACCCACAACTCAAAAGTGAAACCAGGCTACCTAAGTATGGTTCTCAATCAGGGACAACGAATGACAGCTGCCTCTGATTGAGAACCATACCAGGCCAAACACAGAAATCCCAAATCATAGAAAAAGGAACATAGACAACCCACCCAACTCACGCCCTGACCATACTAAAACAAAGACATAACAAAAGAACTAAGGTCAGAACGTGACAGACCCAAGTTCAAAAACTGAAAGGCAATGCTACCAAATACTAATTGAGTGTATGTAAACTTCTGACCCACTGGGAATGTGATGAAAAAAATAAAAGCTGAAATAAATCATTCTCTCCACTATTATTCTGACATTTCACATTCTTCAAATAAAGTGGTGATCCTAAACTGACCTAAGACAGGGAATTTTTATTTGGATTAAATGTCAGGAATTGTGAAAAATGTTGTTTAAATGTATTTGTCTAAGGTGTATGTAGACTTCCGACTTCACCTGTAGATGTTCATTCTCCCCTGTCGTCAGTGATTCTCTCCACAGAACAAAGAGACAGGAGGTAGTTTTATAACCCAGCCCTTGCCTGTGGTTGACCAATTAGAATTCCTTGCAATAAAACTGGGCCAATGGCCAAATAACAAGTATCCTATTTCAGGTTCAATGTATAAAAAATTTGGACCAATGAGAATTTGAGGAATTTGTACATTTCCTCTGTATAGTTTGTTCTATTTACTTGTTGTGTTGTCCTGTTCACTGTTACAATGTTATGCCTCTTGGCCAGGTCATTATTGTAAATGAGAATTGGTTCTCGATTGACTTATCTGGTTAAATAAAGGTGAAAAACAAATTATGGGGCCTGGAGTAAGGATAATATGCTGCAGGGAGAGAGGGGGAAGTGAGGCTGTGCACTGCCCAGAAACACAGCCTTTCTCTGTGCTTTCTCACCCAGGGCCTGGAGTAAGGATAATATGCTGCAGGGAGAGAGGGGGAAGTGAGGCTGTGCACTGCCCAGAAACACAGCCTTTCTCTGTGCTTTCTGAACCCAGGGCCTGGAGTAAGGATAATATGCTGCAGGGAGAGAGGGGGAAGTGAGGCTGTGCACTGCCCAGAAACACAGCCTTTCTCTGTGCTTTCTCACCCAGGGCCTGGAGTAAGGATAATATGCTGCAGGGAGAGAGGGGGAAGTGAGGCTGTGCACTGCCCAGAAACACAGCCTTTCTCTGTGCTTTCTCACCCAGGGCCTGGAGTAAGGATAATATGCTGCAGGGAGAGAGGGGGAAGTAAGACTGTGCACTGCCCAGAAACACAGCCTTTCTCTGGGCTTTCTCACCCAGGGCCTGGAGTAAGGATAATATGCTGCAGGGAGAGAGGGGGAAGTAAGACTGTGCACTGCCCAGAAACACAGCCTTTTTCTGGGCTTTCTCACCCAGGGCCTGGAGTAAGGATAATATGCTGCAGGGAGAGAGGGGGAAGTAAGACTGTGCACTGCCCAGAAACACAGCCTTTCTCTGGGCTTTCTCACCCAGGGCCTGGGGTGGAGGGGGTGGAGGGCTGGACATCTCCTAATGGACTCCAATAGCGGGGTGCAACCAAACAGACAAGGCCGTTATGATGACTAGACATCCATTACAAACAGAGAATGTAACAGGATGTTGAACACAAAGATATATCATTCTATGGTTGAACACTGCAGGTCAGTTTGATAAGTGAAGATGCATTAAAAAGGGAACTGAGGAAATGCAGGGATTGATATGCTGTGCCATTTAAGAAAGTGGCAGAATGTTCTATTAATTTGACAGAGCGCTGTGTGACAACAAAACCCTTGGATATGTTTTGGATATTTATACTAGATAATAACAGATAGTGAGTACAGCCTAGTCTCCATGAGACAGACAGACAGACAGACAGACAGACAGACAGACAGACAGACAGACAGACAGACAGACAGACAGACAGACAGACAGACAGACAGACAGACAGAGACATTGGTAAACAATAGACAGACAGACATTGGTAAACAATAGACAGACAGACAGACATTGGTAAACAATAGACAGACAGACAGACATTGGTAAACAATAGACAGACAGACAGACATTGATAAACAATAGACAGACAGACAGACATTGGTAAACAATAGACAAACAGACAGACATTGGTAAACAATAGACAGACAGACATTGGTGAACAATAGACAGACATACAGACAGACATTGGTAAACAATAGACAGACAGACAGACATTGATAAACAATAGACAGACAGACAGACATTGGTAAACAATAGACAGACAGACAGACATTGGTAAACAATAGACAGACAGACAGATATTGATAAACAATAGACAGAGAGACAGACATTGGTAAACAATAGACAGACATTGGTAAACAATAGACAGACATTGGTGAACAATCGACAGACAGACAGACAGACATTGGTAAACAATAGACAGACAGACAGACAGACATTGATAAACAATAGACAGACAGACAGACATTGGTAAACAATAGACAGACAGACAGACATTGGTAAACAATAGACAGACAGACAGATATTGATAAACAATAGACAGAGAGACAGACATTGGTAAACAATAGACAGGCATACATTGGTAAACAATAGACAGACAGACAGACAGACAGACAGACAGACAGACAGACAGACAGACAGACAGACAGACAGACAGACAGACATTGGTAAACAATAGACAGACAGACATTGGTAAACAATAGACAGACAGACAGACAGACATTGGTAAGCAATAGACAGACAGACAGACATTGGTAAAGAATAGACAGACAGACATTGGTAAACAATAGACAGACAGACATTGGTAAACAACAGACAGACAGACAGACAGACAGACAGACAGACAGACAGACAGACAGACAGACAGACAGACAGACATTGGTAAACAATAGACAGACAGACAGACATTGGTAAACAATAGACAGACAGACATACATTGGTAAACAATAGCCAGACAGACTGACAGACAGACAGACAGACATTGGTAAACAACAAAGAGAGACACACAAACAGACAGACAAACAGACAGACAGTGGTAAACAGTAAAGACAGACAGACAGACAGTGGTAAACAGTAAAGACAGACAGACAGAGATGTTTGGTGGTCTATTCCTTCTCCTCTCCCTACGGTCTCCCTGTTCCAGACTTTTCCCGCTTCACTGGGCCCTGTGTGCCGATCCGGAACAACCTTTTCCCAGAGTCTAAACCGGTGGGACACGAAGGACCAAACCCCAGGGCAAGGGGGGCAGAGACAGAGTGCACGGCTAAATGACTACACAGCCAAAGTGTTTTCATATGCTATGAGGCGACAGGGAAGGTTTCTGTTTTAGAGATTATATTAGAGATAGTCTTTCACCGGAGTCTTCTACAGACGGCATAGGGATATGTATGCAGCCGACAGATTGACAGACACTTCAGATGGACCAATCAGGGACTGACTAGCCACAAGTGGTGATACCCAGGGCTTAAGGTGTGCCTCGACGCTGCTGCAAACAACATGACACATGCACAAACGTCCACACACACACACAAGCACACACTATGACACACACATGTCCAAAGGCACAGTGAGCGAGGAAAGTCATTTCCCTCCACAGGGAAGAAATCAAATGGGAAAATGGCGAGGCGGCACAAAAATAAAACGCAGATGCGCAAATGCATTCATGCAGAAAATCCCAGCCTTTAATCCAATCCCTCACGCTTTATTAAAACAGAGTGAGAGAGAGAGATAGAGACAGACAGACAGGGACCATGAAGAGACACACACTGACTCACACACGCAGACACACACATCACAACAACAAGTTTTATCCTAGGCTGTGGATTAGGAGAAAGATCAGAACCATGAAAGAGGTAGAGGCAGTCTCTCTCTCAGTCAGTCACACCGCGCACACACACACACACACACACACACACACACACACACACACACACACACACACACACACACACACACACACACACACACACACACACACACACACACACACACACACACACACACACACACACACACACACACCACAATAGCATGCTTTCTCAAAGCTCGAAGATATGAAAAGAGATGCCAAACAGAAAATAACCAATAGTAAACAGACACAGACACAGCCTTTACTGTGGTCTGAGCAGCCACACCCTCTAGTGACATCAGGTCAAATGAGACCAAGCCACACCCTCTAGTGACATCAGGTCAAATGAGACCAAGCCACACCCTCTAGTGACATCAGGTCAAATCAGACCAAGCCACTGTCCCCCCTCCTCCCTCCCTGCCTCACCCCAAATAAGAGGATGATCTATCCCACCATGCATCTCACCCACGAGTTTGTGGACCCGTCCCACCCCGGCAGACTCTACGTCAAGGGAGCGCTATGTCCCCAACACCCCCTGCCCCTTTTAATTAGCTCTCAAAATATTTTGGGAGGCGCTGGCTGGCTGGTGCTGCCGTCCTTAAGTGGGGCGATGGTCATGCTGATCCTAATTAGAGGGGATTATGGTCTGGCTCCCTCAATAGACGAATAGAGACCATGGTGGCTGGTACTTTATGGGGCAGTGGTGAACAGTAGGTCTGGGAATTGCCAAGGACCTACGATATGTATTGTGATTCTATATGTATTGCAATTCAATACTGCAATTGTACTGCAATTCGATGTACCAAACATATTGCTCACCATATATCTGCTGCAGAGAGACAAGAGAGAGCCAATACAAAACTCGTTTTGGAGATAAAAGTGCTCAAAACATGTTGGCTCACCATTGAAAAGGAATATGGAGAATAAGCTGTAAGGATGAGAAACACCAGAGTTTTCAACAAAGAGATCCTATTACAGTACCGACTAAATTCAACAAATCCAATCCAACAAAGTGGATATTTGTCAAACCCGTCATGATTTACGTGGTGTAACAGACCCACAACGTAGTTACTGAAGTCCGATTTGGATATATTTGGCTGTAGAAGCTGTCCCTTTTTGGTATGGAAGAAGTGACTGTTTAATGCTAACTCCCTTTCGTGTAAACTGGTTAGCATACCTAGCATACGGAAATCACTGTCGTTTGTGAACTGTAATGCAGTTGATTGGGAACGATGACATGACCCTGTGTTGGGGTTGACATCCATGCAAGCATTATACTCCGATATTTACCTCAACACAGTGTGAAAAACACATGTAAACAATAGCCTAAATTATAGTCATTCAGCAGACAATCTTGCCGAGAGCGATTTACAGTAGTGAGTGCATTCGTTTCCACAGTTTTTTCCCCCCGTACTCGTCCCCCGTGGGAATTCGAACCCATATCCCTGGCGCTGCAAGCGCCGTGCTCTACCATTCCTTTGATTGGTTGAGTTCGATTGACCTTTTTACCGCATCTATATCGCAATGATGTCATAAAGGAGGGTGGGGCTGACATGCTAGTAGTTATCTTCAACCTAGGTAACATGTTGGCTGCCCTCTGTGACATCATAGACCACTATGGCACAACAGTCCGATCAAACATTCTGAACACCACAACTCGCCTATCGCTGTAGAGAGTAGTTGCTTTTTGAATTTGCTCAGACAGTTCAGTTCACTGATTGAGAGATGGCTTTGAACTCTATCAGCATTCATTTGTTGGTCCATGTAATCTTGGCATTACAACATCTGGATGGCACGGTTTTTCGGGATGCCCTGATGCCCCCCATCGGCATTAGGCAGTGGGCCAGCACGCCTCACATTGACCTGAACACCAGCACCATCAACCTCCATCAACAACCCTGGACCAAACAGAACACCAGCGAGACCACTGGACACAGCTTGTACAAGTGCACCGGAGAGGCTTGTGTTATGGTCAACTTGGAACCCACTGCTACCCGGGTAGCTACAAACAACACTAACCGACTCAGTGGCCTTGTCGTTAGAGTGTCCGCCCTGAGATTGGAAGGTCGGGTGGTTTATCCACGGCCGAGTCCTACCAAAGACTCTGAAAATGGGCATCGATGCCTCTCAGCTTGGCACACATTAAGGAGACGGTTTAGGGTTAAGGCCCTGCGACAGACTTGTGTCCTATCCAGGGGGGATACATCAAGCTGCCTCAAGCTACAACCAGTGGTTACATTGTGGCTCGGACCAGACCAGAAACAGTATTGACCAGAAATACAGAGACCTTTGCGAGACAACCAGTGGTTCTACGGCCAGCATCGGAACGCCTCGCACCCGAGTAGCTGAGCTCAGGAGTAGGGAGAGAGCGGGAGCGAGTGAGCTTGTGTGGAAGAAGATGGTGGACGTGATTAATGGGGCAGAAGAGAGGAGGATAGAGGCTGCAGGCTGCATGGTTCTGGCTCTTGGCTGCTGGTTGTATGGCGTGGGCCTGCTGCTCACCAGCAGTGTCCGAGGACTACTGCAGGTAATGTGATGTGAAGGAAAGATTAGGGGTATGGGGGGTCTGAGAAAGGCTTTAGGAACAACATTAGACTAGGTCCAAATGGTGACATTTACCCAATGCAGTCATATATACTGCTGACATTTTACTTACTGTACATGCCACTATAAATACTTAAGAAAACACCAAAATGTTATCAATACATTTCACCTTGGAACACGAATGAAAATATGTATTTGTTTAGGTTTATTTTATTTCCATAGATAATGGCTGCATTCGAGCTCCATGGAGATGAACACAAGGAGAGAGGAGCTGAGAGGGAGATAGATGGCTGTAAAGATGCTCAAATAGCTGCCGTGTGGGTGACCCCCCGTGGTTCAACTAAGAAGAGAGCCCGCCGCCGCCGCCGGTCCAACAAGGGGAAACACTGAATAACGTGCCCATACAGGAATAACGTACACATACAGGAATAACATGCCCTTACAGGAATAACATACCCATACAGGAATAACATACCCATACAGGAATAACGTACCCATACAGGAATAACATACCCATACAGGAATAACGTACCCATACAGGAATAACGTGCCCATACAGGAATAACGTGCCCATACAGGAATAACGTGCCCATACAGGAATAATGTGCCCATACAGGAATAACGTACCCATACAGGAATAACGTGCCCATACAGGACATTGTTCATCTGCATTCCAAATAATACAATAGCATATTTTCTAATAAATAATACTTGTTTTCGCATCATGTGTTTCTCAGTTGTTATTTTGTTATAGGAGTAGTTTGAAGAGGTTTGGAAATGACCAGGAAATGACCACAAAAGGACTACGGAATGTAAAAAGTATAGTAGACTATGTAAAGCAAAATAACACGGAAAGAAATAAGACATTTCAGTTGATTTAGAAGGCACAGTAGGGGCTTATACATGCTTATAACAACTAACAATGCATTATTCCTGAACGCGCTAAGTAAAGTTGTATCATCAAATACAGCTGAAACTGAAATTAAAGCCTTTTTAGATTCACTGTGGTTGCCCATCACCCTGTGTTGGGGTTTAGAGAGAGAGAGAGAGAGAGAGAGAGAGAGAGAGAGAGAGAGAGAGAGAGAGAGAGAGAGAGAGAGAGAGAGAGAGAGAGAGAGAGAGAGAGAGAGAGAGAGAGAGAGAGAGAGAGAGAGAGAGAGAGAGAGAGAGAGAGAGAGAGAGAGAGAGAGAGAGAGAGAGAGAGAGAGAGAGAGAGAGAGAGAGAGAGAGAGAGAGAGAGAGAGAGAGAGAGCAGAAAAGCCTGGACCCTCTGTCAGTTCAGTGAGGCAGAGAGGAAGGGTAACACAAGCTGACATGGAGAGGATTCTTTCGGAGGCACACACACAAACGCACGCACGCACACACACAAACAAACAAACACACACAAAAACACACAGGAATATACATTTACATACTGTAAACACACACCACGCACCCTTCAACATCCACACAGATTGCAATGATCCACACATGTTTGCAATGTGTGTGTGTGTGTGTGTGTGTGTGTGTGTGTGTGTGTGTGTGTGTGTGTGTGTGTGTGTGTGTGTGTGTGTGTGTGTGTGTGTGTGTGTGTGTGTGTGTGTGTGTGTGTGTGTGTGTGTGTGAGCTGAGGCCGTGGGCCTGTGGGAGTCAGCAGAAGGTGAGCACAGATAAGGCTGCATGATTGTGACTGTGTGTCAGAGGGAATCTGCACCGTACACCACACACACTCACACACTCCCTCCCCTTCTCTCTCTCTCTCTCTCACCCCATCTCTCTCCGCTGCCGGAGCTGTGCCAGGGTGCTGGGGACAAATCCTGTGTGTGTGTGTGTCTGAGTCAGACCATGCCCTAGCTGACCCAGGTTTTAGACAGTGACGGTCAGTGGCCACGTCAGGCCTCATTCTGCCCATCCTTCTTAAAGACTGACTGGCCACAAGGCACTGGGCTGGGCTGGGCTCTGCGTGCTGGATCACTGAAGCAATGAAGCAATCAGGAAAGGGAAAGGAGGACGGTTGGGAGGACTGCAAAGAAGGAAGCCCACATGAGCAACACACCTGCAGGCAGCATGGCTGCATTACTAAGCCAACTATTCCTTGTGTGACTCCAGAGAGCGAAGAGGGAGAGAGGGAAGGTGGAGGGTGAGAGAGAGAGGGGGAGAGGAGAGAGGGAGGTTGAAGGGAGGGTGAGAGGGGAAGGGAGAGAGTGAGAGTAAGAGAGAGACGGGAGAAGAGAGGAGGAGTGGTGGTATGTTTGTATGTGTGTATCGTGATCTCTGCTTTCCAGATTACTGCTGTTACACTGTGTTTACACACAGCCATCACAGATGTATACTAACTGCCAAAGCCAGTTATCTGAACGACCTAAGCGGGTGACTATTGACTATTTGTGTACCTTCCTGTAGTGCTGAGTCAGATGTACCATGGTTCCCCAGGCAATCTCAAGGGCGGTCTGGCCCCACTGCTGCCCCCTACAGGGCTGGAGTAGAAGCACACTGCACCACCATGCCTACAGCAGCCTGCCAGCAGCCTGCCAGCAGCCAATCAGGGCCAAATAATCTGTGGCCATGGCAAGTGTTGCTGTGCTCTCCGTTGCTATGTAATTATGTGCTGTTTGTACGAGATTTCTGCACCTGAAGTGGGTCAGAATAGTTTTCATGCGAAGATGTGTGTGTGTGTGTGTGTGTGTGTGTGTGTGTGTGTGTGTGTGTGTGTGTGTGTGTGTGTGTGTGTGTGTGTGTGTGTGTGTGTGTGTGTGTGTGTGTGTGTGTGTGTGTGTGTGTGTGTGTGTGTGTGTGTGTGTGTGTGTGTGTGCGTGTGTGTGTGTGTGTGTGTGTGTGTGTGTGTGTGTGTGTGTGTGTGTGTGTGTGTGTGTGTGTGTGAGAGAGAGAGAGAGAGAAATAGAGATTCAAGAGTGAGTGATGAGTGTTTGAGAGCAGATTCTCCAGGTTTGTCAGAGTGTTTTCGAGCTGCGTAGGAGGGTCACAAGTAAAGAGAGAGTGGGAGACAGAAAGGACTCACCTCTGAACATGTAGCCAGTTTCACTATATATTCAAATCTACGGGGAAAACCTGCACCTCCACTGCAGCCACTGCTATAGCTACCCCGGAGCGAGCAGGAACCAGAATGATCTAAAATAACCGCCAATAAATTAGTCAGCCAATTAATGACTTAACTCAGCTTTGTTCTCCTCCCTCGTGTCCAGCCTCAGGCTAGGGAAGACTATATAGCACCATGCACACGTCTACACTATACACACTTCCATACACTCTTCTAAACCACACTAGTACTCCTGTACTGAGAGCCATGACACAACACAGCTATACAGGTTGAGCCAGTTTGCTACAGCAGGAGAATTATCCTGCAGCAACAGGAAATGTGAATGATTATGTGGATTATAATTCATCAACATTTTTGCAGCGGTTGATTTTTTATTTGTATTTTTTTTAAAGAAGGAAAGTCATGTCTGAAAATTCAGTGTGGGAATGACCAACTTCAGAAACCTTTTTAAACCTGAAAGTCCTCCTGCAACAGGGCGATCAGATTAAGATCCTACATCTGTAGCAGCTCTCCATGTTCACTTGTCATACTCATTATCACAGCGTCCTCTTGGAAAGATGCTGAACGTATGATGAAACACGTACAACAGAGTACCGATGCACCTTACTAGGTTATATAATGCAGCTTGATGTGTCATTGGGGGGTAGAACTCATATTCACACTTTGTCACAAGTGTGCACGCTATCATTTCTCTCATCAGCTGGTAAGGGAGTATAGAGGTGAGCCGCCTCAGAGTGTTATAGAAGAGCAGAGTTCTATACACTCACAGAAAACGCTTTTCTATCCTGAATCCAAAACTGTTCTTTGGCTGTGCCCATAGGAGAACCCTTTGAAGAACCTTTCCACAAGAGTTCTACCTGGAACCACAAAGGGTTCTACCTGGAACTGAAACGAGTTATCCTATGGGGACAGCCGCAGAACCCTTTTGCAAGCCTTTTTTTCAAACAGTGTAGGGGTTAGAATAGGGTCCAGCTGCAGAGTAGCGCAGAAAGTGGGTGGGGTGTCCTACCTGTGTTGCCGTGCTGGACCTTCCCGTTGCTCATCTGTTTGAGTCTCTTCTGGTGAGACTTGCCGTTGTAGTGTATCTGGGCCTGGGCTGGGGAGTTGAGCTGGATGTTACACACGTCACACACTGTGTAACTGCGCTGCTTCCTCTCCCTCTTGGGCCTGCTGTGGTCAGAGGAGGGCAGGGCACCCCCAACTGGACCTGGCTGCTCCCCCAGGACTACACCCTCCTCCTGGGGGTCACAGCACACCTCGCTGTCCACAGTCAACCCCATCCCCACTCCTAACCCGCTCCTGTCCTCCTCCATCTCTAACACTGAGGGTGGGCTGAACGGACGCTTCCTTCCTGAGAGAGGAGAGAGGGATGTGTTATTTATGGTGCCGTTAACCTTCTCTTTTGACAGGTAACTTGACGGGGGAACACATTCTCATTTACTGCGATGACACGGTGAAGAGTTGCAGGGAAGAGGAGAGTGACGAGGGGAGGGAAGAGAGAGAACAGACATGTGGAAAGAGAGGGGAGGAGAAAGAAAAGGGATAGAGGCGAGACAGAACAGAAAGGACGAGAGAGAGAGAGAGAAGGTATCGAGAACAGACCAGCGGGGGTAAGAGGTCAGAGGTGAAGGATCAGGGCCAGTGGATTAGAGAGGCAGTGCTCTGTGAGTCGGAGGTGCCCAGTATCACAGTGATATGACGGTGTGTTAGAGCAGGACGTGTGCTGGGAACAATGGAGCCAACACCATATGATATCCCCTGCCCTCCGTGCCTCTGCACGAAGCCCCCCTGTTAAAGCCAATAGCCCATTAAAGACAGGGTCGCAAAAAGAACCCTGATTCAGACGGTTCAGGGTAGGTGCGTGAGGGATCTGATCCTGGGCCTGCCTGAAGTAAAGCCCTGGCTGTCAGTACACACACACACCCTCACAGAGACATACACGGACTATACAAAACATTAAGAACTCCTGCGCTTTCCATGACACAGACTGACCAGGTGAATCCAGGTGATCCCTTATTGACGTCTCTTGTTAAATCCACTTCAAATCAGTGTCGATGAAGAGGAGGAGACAAGTTAAAGAAGGATTTCTAAGCCTTGAGGCAATTGAGACATGGATTGTGTGTGTGTGTGTGTGTGTGCCATTCAGATGGTGAATGAGGAATTCAAAAATATTTAAGTGCCTTTGAACGGGGTATGGTACTAGGTGACAGGCGCACCGGTTTGAGCGTGTCAAGGACTGCAACACTGCTGGGTTTTTCACACGGAACGGTTTCCCGTGTGTATCAAGAATGGCGCAACGCCTAACGGACATCCAGCCAACCTCACACAACTGTAGGAAGCATTGGAGTCAACATGGCATCCATGGTATGGCCAGCATCCCTGTGGAACCCTTTCAACACCTTGTAGAGTCCATGGCCGGACAAATTCATTCTGCTCTGAGGGCAAAAAGGTGGTGTTCTTAATGTTTTGTCCACTCAGTGTACATCACCACACACAGACACTGTACACATGGACAAACAACACACCCACGTGTGAACACGCACATGAAACACATGAAAACACACTCGCACATACATGCAATGACATACTGTACACACAGACACCCATACACACTCACATGAACACTCATTACCTATGGACGACCCAATCCCCTACTAATCATAGATTGTATAACAACATAGGAGGCCGTGCAGATCAGTATGGCACCACTGGGGGGAGACAGAGTGCTACTCTCTGATTCTCTGAGGAGCGTGCTGTGCTATCTATCAATCAAGCTGATTCACTCAGAGTGACTACACGCCTGCTTGCTGTGTTAGCTGATTGATTTGCAAAAAGTAATTACCATAAGGGAATTTCATATTTTTTTCAACAAATGTTTTACCTTTTAACCTAAATCCAATGGCAGGGTAGAAATGTTGGTTGATTACACATTGAATTCACTTTACTTGACAACTCAACCAAATGTAAATCAAAACGAGACGTTGACCTGACTGTGCCCAGTGGGACACGTTTTGCATAGTTTTCCTGTAATCCGTTCCCTGTTAAAAATAGCAGGTGTAAACTTAGCACAGGTAGTAAGTATTGGTACAACTGGCGCTGTATGAGTGAAGTCTGGGGTATTTGTAAGACCAGTGCAGACCATAGTTACACAAATAGAACACAAACTGTCTTGTGAAGTGTGTGCGAACCCTTCTGGCTTTAGGTTTTTATGATGTAATTCTTCACTAACATAAAACGTACATTCCCAGACAGATGAGTGCTATGTGATTTAAAAAGGCTGCCTGAACACGTCTCAACACTTACTGTCTTACTGTACACGTGTGGGGGGGGGTTCTCTCCGTCAGACTAGATCCACACAGAGAGAGAAAAGATCTGTGTTTGTTGATTCCCTCCCCTCCTACTCTCTCCTGCCATAAATACATGAAAAGGCAGCTCTATAGAATCCCTGTGATGGATTGAGACGTCAACATGTGAAAAGCCCCCTGAAAGCCTTTTGCCTACGATTTATTTACGTACTGGATACACACAAACCACTCACACACACACACCCAAACCTTGGAGACACACACGCAGTTACAACTCTAAACCCCCCACACACACACGAACACACACACACACACAGACACACACACACACACACTGGTACACACACACTGGTACACACACACACTGGTACACACACACACTGGTACACACACACTGGTACACACACACACTGGTACACACACACACTGGTACACACACACACTGGTACACACACACTGGTACACACACACACTGGTACACACACACACTGGTACACACACACACACACACACACACGTTAGAGGAGGTATGAAAGCTGCTATTCACATTGCCATTCTGGGAGCACTCAAAGGCTCCATCAGATGTGTTTTCTCAAAACGCTTTGAGCACTGCCCATTCCAGGCAGCCAATAAAGAAATCTCTGTGGTCCTTATACCACACGACCCAACCACCCCCTGCCAACGACCAATCATCCCTCACTCCAGCTCATTGAAAAAAAGGACTTCAAAAAGCTATACATTATTCATTCATAAGCACATGGTACAGTAGTCTTTCCCACACCATCTATTCCTGCTAACATGACCATGTAACAAGAATAGGAGCATTAAGACAAGTGCCTGAACACTGAACACCTCCAACAGCTGAATGTTAGAGGGCAGCTCTAACCCAATCTGTGGCCCCTGAAAATAACCTACTGGGTGGTGGTCCTCAAGAACCAAAGGTATATGTTTCAGTGTGAGGTATTAGGCGGGAGAGGCCTGAAGATGTTCTTACTGCAGCCCTATGCAGCGTGAGGCTGTAGCGCCTGCTGTGTAGAGAGGGATGAATGCTGGCTGAGAGGGGCAGAGGGTGGCAGGTGGAACCCAGGGGGAGATCGGGCAGTGCCAGCCTTGACATGTACCCTGCTTCCGCTTTGTGGCATGCCCCCCTGGCACTGGGGGATCATCAATCACGAAGCTGATCTCTCGCTGAATGACCCGGCATAGCGGCTCAGAAATGAAACCTCTACTTACGAGCCTGTCCCTGCTGTCCAGTGAGCCTGAAATACTACCACCCTGGAGAAGGAGGAGCAGGCCTCCCCACATCCAGCCCAAGGCCCCTCTCTGGGCATGGAGTCCTGCCTGGTGCAATCAAAACCCGGCCCCCAAGTAGACCCACACAAACACAGGAGGCATGTCAGCGCCTCTTAAATTACCCTGAGGAGAGCAGAGAGCATGGAGAACATGGTGAACACACACTCCCTACTACAGAACACACGCTCTCACAAATAGAAACGTTTGACCTCCACTTTGCATCTGCATGACTAAGTAGATTGTAGTATACAATGCAGCAAACATCACAAACAAACACATCCATTCAGAAACCGCCAAAAACAACCAGCCAGACACACCCCCTTTGCCAAAAACACTTAGGGTGACTTCAACTGCAAATAAAAACAACAATTCCTGCCTGCAGAGACACACACATGCACCCCCACCACCCTCAGACACGCACCCCCACCACCCTCAGACACGCACCCCCACCACCCTCACACACGCATCCCCACCCCCCCCTCACAAATGCACCCCCACCCCCTCACACACACACCCACCCCCCTCACACACGCGCCCCCACCCCCACCCCTCCACACACACCTCACCCCCTCACAAACGCGCCCCCACCCCCACTCCCACCCCCTCACACAAACACCTCCAACCCCCTCACACACGCTTGCATGCAAGAGTCATATCAGCATGAGAAACATGAGCACCCTGCCACCCCACCTGCCTGTCTCTCATTCTCTACCAGCCATGTCAATAGTTGACATTTAGCATTCACTGCTGCTGGTGTTAGACTAGAGCCAGATAATAACCAGAGACACGTGTGACGTTTAAGGAGGAGATTTAAATAAAGCTGAGTAGGTGACACTGCGGTGGGAAGCAGACTCTTAAAGTGGCAATCAGCCGTTGCTACTGTCATTTTCGCGTACTTATAAATGAATCACATGTACCCATTGATTCTTAAAGAACACAACTTATTCATGCGTCACGAGCTTAGTTAAACTGTCGTTTTACTCCATCAGGAGTAAGCAACGTAAATGTCAACAAACACTATATAGCCTCAAAACATCATTTTGATATCATGGATGGTCTGTCCTTTCATACAGAGCTCTGTCTATGAGAGTGGCAACATTTCTCCAGCCCCATCCCTCAACTTTTTACTGAAACAGGGAGGCACATTCTTTGTCATTGTTTCAACTACTGATTGCTGCTTTAAGGCCATCACCGTCACACATCACCCTCACACGACCGTCCACGACCGATCAACTACATTAGCATCTTCAACATCTCTGTGAAACAGTTCACTGTGTGCATGCAATGAGACAGAGACAGACAGAGAGAGAGAGAAAGGGACACAGAGAGAGAAAAAGGGACAGAGAGAGAGACAGAGAGAGAGAGAGAGAGAGAGAGAGAGAGAGAGAGAGAGAGAGAGAGAGAGAGAGAGAGAAAGGGACAGAGAGAGAGAGAGAGAGAGAGAGAGAGAGAGAGAAAGGGACAGAGAGAGAGAGAGAGAGAGAGAGAGAGAGAGAGAGAGAGAGAGAGAGAAAGGGACAGAGAGAGAGAGAAAGACAGAGAGAGAGAGAAAAAGACAGAGAGAGAGAGAAAGAACGAACGAGAGAGAGAAAGGCACAGAGAGAGAAAAAGACAGAGAGACAGAGGACGCGAAGGAGAGAGAGATTGATAGACAGACTAAAAAGGCAGTGGTATCATTAGGTGTGTTAATCTAGAGGCGAAAGAAACGCACAGCTATTTAGGCGAGGTGCTGGCTAGCGGAGTGGAACACTTAAAAAATAAAAGAGAGTCGCACACTAGGAGCTCAGATGCAAAAATATTTATGTCCAACGTTTCGACAGACAAGCTGTCTACATCAGGGTATAATGACAAACACTGCGAGGCGACTCATTTATAGAGTGTGAAAAGGGCACACAGATGCCTGTAATCATGGCCGGAATTAACCAATGATATCAGCCAAATTGCATCTGTGATCGTCCGCGATCCATTTATGTTTTCTGTATGCTATTTTAATATGAGAATTGGTTATTGGTTAATTGGTTAATTATCATATTAAAATAGCATGCAAAAAACATAAATGGATAGTGTACGATCACAGACACAATTTGGCTACATAAACCTACAATCATTTACAATGGAGAAATCACAATGATCACAAGAATGGCTTCAGATCAAAGTCTACGTTGAGACCGAAGGGAGCGAGGGTCTTTAAGTTAAAGATCCAGGCAGCCTCTCGTTTTTAACAACAAAAAATTGTCGAGGTCACCCCCTTTCCTAGGGAGGCAGATGTACGATGCCAATATAACTTAAGAGACGAAATCGAGTGGTTTTCTTCCAGAAAGTGGGCCGCAACTGGGTAAGTCGAGTCTTTGCACCTAATGGTGCGACGATGCTCCGAGATACGTTCTTTTAATTTGCGCTTTGTTTTACCCACATCATTTTTTACCACAAGGACAAGTTCTAAGATAAATAACTGCCTCAGTGGAGCACGTGATGACACCTTTGATTGGGATCTGTTTCCCTGTTTGGGGGTGTTGTCATTCCAGCTCGTCTGTAACAGGCCTGAGGTGTGTGATGTCTGCAGTCTTGGTGCTCTCCCGGTGTAACACTGGAAAGCCAAGCATACGCTCCTCTAATGAGCATTGTCATAATTATCACATGTAACTCTGTTCGGTCCTTGTTGAAAGAGAAAGACTCATGTTAATGCCAGAGGACATTTGGGAAGTGGGACAGAGAGAGACTGTTTGTGTTTGTTGCCTGGCGACCCAACGCCAATATAAAAGCAGTCCCACATGAATTGATGCTCTGTTTCTGATCTCAGTTTACAGATGTCATTTGGCTCAGTGAAAGTCGGGCCGCTCACATTTGCTCAGCCAGTGTGTGTTGTGTTGTGTTGTGTTGTGTTGTGTTGTGTTGTTGTGTTGTGTTGTGTTGTGTTGTGTTGTGTTGTGTTGTGTTGTGTTGTGTTGTGTTGTGTTGTGGTGTGTGTGTGTGTGTGTGTGTGTGTGTGTGTGTGTGTGTGTGTGTGTGTGTGTATATGCACGCTTCTGTGTGTGAAAACTTCCACTCTAATCTGGAAAACAATCTATCTTATTACCCACTTCCACATCATTCACCAATCACAGCCCACAACTTGGATCAACTGAGACACCATGATGATCACCAGCCTGTTAGGGAGAATATCTTGTTACCACCAGACAGGCTGAGGCTCTGTCCCCACTCTCCCCCAGGATCAGTCTCTCTGGCTGGGCCACAGAACAGGGCACTGTCCCCTAGGTCTGTTGCTGGTGGTGTCTGCTCCTCAGTCAAACTCACACACATTTTCATTAGGAATTCTAACCACGCACTCAGCCAGCCAAGCAGTTACCTTTCTTTCCTCTTCCTCCTCCTCTCTCTGTCTATTCCTCCCTCACTCTCTACCTCTCTCAGACTGATAGAAGTCTCCGGCACCGGTATACAAGCCCTCAGGAGAGCTGTGGCTTTTGTGTGCCTTTGTATTTGAGTACGTTTTAAACTGTATGTGAGTGTGTGTGTCAGGGGAGGCTGGTGGGGGGAGCTATAGGAGGATGTGCTTGTTGTAAAAGGCTGGAATGGAATTGTTGGAATGGTATCATACTCGTCGCCAAACCCACTGGCTACAGGTCATCTACAAGTCTCTGCTAGGTAAAGACCCGCCTTATCTCAGCTCACTGGTCACCATAGCAGCACCCACTCATAGCACACACTCCAGGAAGGAATATCTCACTGGTCACCCCCAAAGCCAATTCCTCCTTTGGTTGCCTCCACTGAAGCTGGAGACTCATATCTCCCTCACTAGCTTTAAGCACCAGCTGTCAGAGCAGCTCACAGATCACTGCACATAGCCCATCTGTAACCAGCCCATCTATCTACCTCATCCCCATACTGTATTTATTTATTTATCTTGCTCCTTTGCACCCCAGTATCTCTACTCCCACAATCATCTTCTGCACATCTACCATTCCAGTGTTTAATTGCTATGTTGGAATTACTTCGCCACCATGGCCTATTTATTGCCTTAACTCCCTTATCTTACCTCATTTGCACTCACTGTATATAGACTTTTTTCGTTTTCTTTTTTTCCCTAATGTATTATTGACTGTATGTTTTGTTTATTCCATGTGTAACTCTGTGTTGTTGTATGTGTCGAATTGCTATGCTTTATCTTGGCCAGGTCGCAGTTGCAAATGAGAACTTGTTCTCAACTAACCTACCTGGCTAAGTAAAGGTGAAATAAAATAAAATGTTTTAAAAAAATCAAACACATGGAACATGTGAAAACGACATGTTTACCTCCGTTCCAGCCATAACAATGAGCCTGTCCTCCAGTGGAGGCTCCTCAGAGGAGGAAGAGGAGGACCATCCTCCTCAGGGAATTACATAAAAATAGTGAAACATTTCAAAAAGTAAACCTTTTTAGATAAAACTATACTAAATATATTCACGTCACCAAATAATTGATTAAAACGCACTGTTTTACAATTAAGGTCTACAGTACCTTCAACGGCACTCTGTAGGGTAGCACCACTCGTTTCCATCCTCCTCTGGGTACATTGACATCAATACAAAAAACCTAGGAGGCTCATGGTTCTTACACAGTAATTATGACAACTTCCAGAGGACGTCCTCCAATCTATCAGAGCTCTTGCAGCATGAACTAACATGTTGTCCACTCAATCAAAGTAGTGAAAGCATAAGCTACAGCTAACTAGCACTGCAGTGGATCAAATATGGTAGGTAGACTCAAAGAGAAAGATGATAGTTGAACAGTTGAACAAATGAACAAATTAATTTCTTCCAAAATTAAGGAGAAGCGAGAGAGATAGAGAGAGAGACAGAGAGACAGAGAGAGAGAGAGAGACAGAGACAGAGACAGAGACAGAGACAGAGAGAGAGACAGAGAGAGAGAGACAGAGAGAGAGAGAGAGAGAGAGAGAGAGAGAGAGAGAGAGAGAGAGAGAGAGAGAGAGAGAGAGAGAGAGAGAGAGAGAGAGAGAGAGAGAGAGAGAGAGACACATTGCTCTTAGATATGAATCCCTATGAATGATCATGCCTACTTTAAGGGCTTGACTCATCCCTTGGGAGGTAGGTGTGTGTGTGTTGGGCAGCAAAGAATCGAATGCAGTTAGCTAGTTTAGCCTACTGAAACTGTATCACCCGCTGTATCACCGTCTGGTACGGCAACTGCACCACCCTCAACCGCAAGGCTCTCCAGAGGGAAGTGCAGTCTGCACAACGCTTCACCGGGGGCAAACTACCTGCCCTCCAGGACACCCACAACACCTGATGTCACAGGAAGGTCAAAAAGATCATCAAGGACAACAACCACCAGAAGACGAGGTCAGTACAGGTGCATCAAAGCTGGGACCGAGAGGCTGAAAAACAGATTCTATCTCAAGGCCATCAGACTGTTAAACAGCCATCCCTCACATTTACATTACATTTAAGTCATTTAGCAGACGCTCTTATCCAGAGCGACTTACAAATTGGTGCATTCACCTTATGACATCCAGTAGAATAGTCACTTTACAATAGTGCATCTAAATCTTAAAGGGGGGTGAGAAGGATTACTTATCCTATCCTAGGTATGTGTATTCTCACATAGAGAGGCTGCTGCCAACATACAGACTCAAATCTCTGGCCACATAATAAATGGACTTAATAAAGGTATCACTAGTCACTTTAAATAACGACACTTTAATAAGGTCTACATATCCTACATTAATCATCTCATATGTACATACTGTACTCTATACCATCTACTGCATCTTGCCTATGCCCGACGGCCATCGCTCATCCATATATTTATATGTACATATTCTTATTCATTCCTTTACATTTGTGTGTATGAGGTAGTTGTTGTGAATTTGTTAGATTACTTGTTATATATTAATGCATTGTCGGAACTAGAAGCACAAGCATTTCGCTACACTTGCATTAACATCTGCTAAACATGTGTATGTGACCAATAAAATGTGATTTGATTTGAAACAGCCGGCTCTCGGATAGCTATGGCTATCCAACACTGGAACTCTTCCAAGTCAAGGTAAGCTTCTGGTTATATTCAGTTATTGCCACCGGGCCATCCGGTGGAACTGCTAAGCTGCTTTCTGCTGACTGTACACTGTACTGAATGATTGTAGCAGGTTTACTAAAGTGTTAGTTGTAGTAGCTATGTTGACTATTAGACAACGATGTAGGCTGTGTGCAGTTAGTGGTCGTGATATGAAGGTTTGGCTTGGAAAGGTTTTTTCGCATGGTCACAGACAGCTGATGTGTTGTGCACTGAAGTCCACAAGCGTGGATAGTTGTGATAAGGAATTATATATACAATGAGCTGTTTGTATGTGGCTGCTATGAAAGTGAACTGTGTTTACGTGCGTTCAGTGTAAGTCATTGCCCTGATTCTGTTGAAAAATGTTTCTTAAACAGAAGCAAATGGAACGAAATAGGGATAAACATCTGAATTAATCCAATAGAAACTCTCGTTTGCAACTGTTGAACTAATGATTACACTCTAAATCAGCTAGATACAGGCAAGAGTATGCAAGGCGGTATTGAAACGTGCCACAGTCTGTCGCCTTGATCACTCAACATTCTCTCGACCTGTGCACCTTGTAAACTTGAATGCATAGGCTACACTCTTAGAAAAAAGGTGATATCTAGAACCCTTTTTGGTTCAAGGTAGAACCATTTTGGGTTCCATGTAGAACCCTTTCCACAGACGGTTCTACATTGAACCCAAAATAGTTTTACCTGGAACCAAGCAGGGTTCTCCTATGTGGACAGCCAATAAACCCTTTTGGAACCCTTTTTTTTCTAAGAGTGTAAGTTGTAGCAACCTCATGATGGGTATAGGTCAAATTAAAGTATCATGTAGTAGCCTAAACCTATCGCTGTTACATTGAACTGGGTGAACGGAATATGAATGACAGTCATCCAATATGCTGTAATAGAAATAAGGCCATGTCCATAAAAAAGTAATCATCCTCCCTCCTCTTAAACGTCACCAACAGCCATAGGTCCTCCTACCAGCCTCCTCTGGTGTGTTTGTATAAGTGTGCCTGTGCGCATATGTATGTATGTATGTATGTATGTATGTATGTATGTATGTATGTATGTATGTATGTATGTATGTATGTATGTATGTATGTATGTATGTATGTATGTATGATGTATGTATGTATGTATGTATGTATGTATGTATGTATGTATGTGAGAGAGAGAGAGAGAGAGAGAGAGAGAGAGAGAGAGAGAGAGAGAGAGAGAGAGAGAGAGAGAGAGAGAGAGAGAGAGAGAGAGAGAGAGAGAGAGAGAGAGAGAGAGAGAGAGAGAGAGAGAGAGAGAGAGAGAGAGAGAGAGAGAGAGAGAGAGAGAGAGAGAGAGAGAGAGCCGGTTCCGCTCACCAGCCACCTTTCTGAGCTAAACTGACTGAGACGCTCCTCCAACAACAACACATAAAACCTCACATAATTCTACCCAAAAACAAAAACGATTTCTCTCAGCCAGTGGCATATGGGCTTTGTAGGTGAGCGCTGATGCCGCCCTGTGATAAGCAGTGCCCACTTTGTCAAAGGCAGGGGCGCAAAATATGAATCCTGTCCATTCCCAGCACGCCTCTCCAGGGTGCTGTTGGAGAGATGCATTGCTGCGGCGCTGCACCAAACGTTACGTCAAAAAATGATCTAACATAAATCATGTAACAGATATTGCCTGTGGTAGAAAGAGCATACAGTATGGCCTGGCTGGAGATCAAATGTACGACAATGTAATAATGAGGCACTTTTACCACCATGCCAGTTTCTACGATCAAATAGCCAAATGGCGCCAAATCAACAAAACAAAAATGCGCTGACACGTTAATAACAAACAACATATCCTAAAAACAGGTCAAAGTCAAATGGACAATATGGACTGGACAATCAGGCTACTCACGAGTGCTGATCATAGCGAAAAAGAAAATACTTCTGCATTTCAAGCTGTGTGAACACATTGCAAATCGGCTCAGGATAACTCCTGATAAAGCTGGGTAGCTGATATTCAGAGATTAAATGGCCAAATTGATTAGTCACAGGAAGCGGGACTAATAAAGCCAATGCAACGGCCTGTTTTACAAACGGTGGGCCGACCACATGGATGGGCATCCATGAAATTCCATTGTGGGTCGACATGGTAGGCTACACCCCAGTAAGCACGAACCGGCCTTGATTTCCATGTCCACAGACTTTGGTTTTTGGTCCAGTCCGGACCAAATTTGAACCAATCATAAATGTCTATGTTTGGTTCAGACGGTGTCCGGTCTGGACCAGCCTTGATTTGGCCCAAACATAGGCGTCTTTACAAGAAGTCTTTTCAACTTTCATTCAGAACCGAAACCTAAACCTGATTTCAACGTCCGGAAAAGACGCCTTTTAAGTGTCTTTTCGACGCCGTTTTGTCTCACCTAGGGCGGCAGAACGGCCAGGACCGGCCCTGGAGAGAGAGATCATGTGTAATAAACAGTGTATGACAGCATATGTGTACACAGGCTACATGTTCTGTATACGTGATGTGTATATCAATGTATTAGCACAGTGAAGGAGAGAAGAGAGACACATTGACCTGGTTGAGGCAGCTGAGACTAACACACCCAACAACAACCTCAACACCCACACAGCACTCAGCAGACACGAGGTAGGAGGAGCTAATGCACACTTCATGGAGAATCATCTAAAGATACTCTGTCTGTCTGTGTCTACAAGTGAACAGTAAGAATCAGTGTATATTGTGCACAGACGTTCTTCCAGGCTCATGTTGTTGTTATCCTTCCTGCTATATTATGTGGTTGATATGTGGTTGACTGTTTTGAGCCAGACAGACCAAAAGCTTTGCCAAACCCAGCCTGTATTCTGGTAGGCTTGTCCTCTCCTCTCCCTGCGGGCCAAGGCCCTGGTCAAGCTAAAGTTAGCCCTGCAGTTGAGACAGAATTCCCCACATTCCCTCCCCACCACAGGCTCACCCAGCTGGGGGCCAAGACAACCAGCCACCACTACCACTGCTGGGATTGGTTCCACACTACAGCAAAATATACACATAGGAAAACACACAGATATTCAGAAACAGCCACAAACAGATGTGCACTAATCCACTCCACACATGAACATACGCGCACACACACACCCGTGCGCACACAAGCAAACACATTCTCACACACACACACACACACACACACACACACACACACACACACACACACACACACACACACACACACACACACACACACACACACACACACACACACACACACACACACACACACACACACACACACACACACACACACACACACACACACACCTCCTTTCGATCTCCCCATTAGCAATCCTAAAGGTTAGATACTGGAGATGCTCCAACGATGACTCCGAGCCCCATCTAGGAGGTGTTTATTGGATGTCCTGGTTATAGCTGCTCCCCTCTGGCCTCCTCCTAAACACCATCTGTCTGGGGGTAACATAAGACAAGGTCCTTACCGTCACACAGCAGCCCCTGTGACAACTATATCAGTATGAATCATGTTCTTCTGCCTCTAACTAGACAGGCTGGCTGCTAGCCTTAACCTCAGCAGTGGGACACACATGAGCAATGGAAGAAGATCTTTGTCAGGATTTGCCACTTTGGATTTGAAATGATGACTGTGATGTTAAAGTGTAGACTGTCCGCTTTAATTTAAGGGTATTTTCATCCATCTCGGGTGAACCGTTTAGAAGTTACAGCCCTTTTTGCACATTTTCCCACCATTTTAGGAGACCAAAAGTATTGGGACAAATTCACTTATACGTGTATTAAAGTAGTCAAAAGTGTAGTGTTTGGTCCCATAGTCCTAGCAAGCAATGATTACATCTAGCTTGTGACTCTACAAATTTGTTGAATGCATTTTCTGTTTGTTTTTGGTTGTTTGGCGTCTGCTAAATGACTTAAATGTAAATGTTAAATGTAATGTAAATGTTTTTCGGGTCATTTGTGCCCAATAGAAATGAATGGAAAATAATATATTGTGTCATTTGGAGTCACTTTTATTGTAAATAACAACAGAATATGTTTCTAAACACGTCTACATGAATGTGGTTGCTACCATGATTACAGATAACTCTGAATCAATCGTGACTAACGATGAGTGAGAAAGTTACAGACGGATAAATATCATACCCCCCCCAAAAAATGCTAACCTCCCCTGATATTGTAATTTTTATTTATTTTATTTTACCTTTATTTAACCAGGAAAGTCAGTTAAGAACATATTCTTATTTTCAATGACGGCCTGGAAACAGTGGGTTAACTGCCTGTTCAGGGGCAGAACAACAGATTTGTACCTTGTCAGCTCAGGGGTTTGAACTCGCAACCTTCCAGTTACTAGTCCAACGCTCTAACCACTAGGCTACGCTGCCGCCCCAATGGTGAGAGGTTAGCATGTTAGCATGTCTTGGGGGGATGATATTTGTGCATCTCTAACTTTCTCACTCATTAGTATTCATACAATATATTGTATCATTTTAAATACAACGTGCTGGAGTACAGAGCCAAAAAAACAACAACTAAATGTCCCAATACTTTTGGATCTCCCGGTAGGTGCGGTGTGTTTTGCCTCACACATTATGTGACACAGTTAGAGGGTTGCTACGTGTGTCGGGAACATAACAGAAGGGGCCTGGCTCGGGTGGCGTGACTGTGGAAGAGCAGAGAAAGAGAGAAGGAAGGATTGCCTTAGGACAGAACTGAGGAAGGAGCTGGGGTTGGGCACAGGTGCATCGCTATTTTCTGACAACGCCTCATCACACACACACACACACACACGCTCTGTTATTCTGTGCTATCCTAATGAAACAAACCTCACCGTGAGACGGCAACGGTCGCCAGGGACACCGCGGGCCACCTCATCTAGTCCAGTCCAGCTGGTAACGTCCAGCGGGACAGAGGAGAGGAGAGAGGAGAAGAGCAGACATCCCCTCACACAGCCGGTTGTAATGGGTATAGACAAATAACGGATATGTCTAATGGAGGAATCCAGAGGGCTTTGGTTACACACTATATAGACCCAGAGAATTCACAGTGTCCCGAACACACGCAGTCAACACAGTTGGGATAGAGATGGAGAGATAATGATCCAGCCATCAACCATCTGATAGACCCTCTTCTCTCAAAGTACCACGCAACACTGCCATTGGTCCCAGTACATTACATCACAGATGCCTTATTAGTCAGCCCTTCTGTTCTCTTACTATAGGTCTCTTAGTGTTTCCAGGCAGGTGCACTTCAGAGTCCAGTCCCTCGGGGTGATAATGGTCGTGGTGGAGACTAGGGGAAGCAAGCTAGAGGAGAGGGATGGAGCTCCAGACCTCATAGGTCATCGGCCAGACGTGTCCCCTTCGCGAGAGAGCTCTCATCACGGCTGCATCATAAACACCATGCATCAAAGGCACCAGCGCTGTCACCAACTGGCCTGCACATGTAGTACTCTACTACTACTAGAGGTCAGAGAGCAGTGGAAAGATCACACATAGCCCCGTCCCCTCTCTCAGCCAAGCAGACACAGAGGGTGAGGTGAGGATTGGGACCAACCCCGAATCCAACCTTGGACTGCTGGTAATTCAACTGTTTCAATGTTTCTCTGATGTCATTGTTTGCCGTCAGGAAGACAAGACAGAGAACAGTCTGGTAACATTATAAGCTAATGGAGATCCTCGTAAAAATTAGCATATTCCCTCCCTCCCTCTGAGAGATACTCAAAAATGTTAGCATATCATTTATAACTTTTCATACAAAATACTCTCTCTGTCTCTCTCTCACGTGTGTTTGTGCCAAATGTAATCAGGGCTTGTAATTGCTGTAGCGTGGACGTGATTGCATTATCCCAGGCCCTAGCTGCTTCTCTGCTCTTTAACATCATTATCTCAGTGGGAGTGAATTCATTCCACTCAGGGAGGTGAGATGGGAGCATCACATGCAGTTAAGCACCATGACAAACTAGCTGCTCCATTTGATCAAACTTAACCACAGTAATTCACACAGGTCTGCTCCCAGTGTGTTTACGAGAGGACGTGCACGCTGATAGTGCACACACACACATGCGCAGGGAATCAGGAGAAGTGAGGGGTTGCACGCCGGCTGAATGCAGAGAGACAAATGTGCTTAATTGTGTCCCATAAAGTGCTGTATCAGCTCGCCTGTGTGTGTGTGTGTGTGTGTGTGTGTGTGTGTGTGTGTGTGTGTGTGTGTGTGTGTGTGTGTGTGTGTGTGTGTGTGTGTGTGTGTGTGTGTGTGTGTGTGTGTGTGTGTGTGTGTGTGTGTGTGTGTGTGGTGTGTGTGTGTGTGTGTGTGTACACAAGCGCCACATGTCTGTGTGAGCGTGCCGTGCATGTTTTGAGGAGTGTGCCCCGGGCCATGCCAGCAGCCCTTTGGCCATGGGATCAGCTGGGGTGTTGGTGTTGGCATGCAGCAGGCCCTCCTCATCTTCCGTGCCAGGATGCCACCCCTGCACCCCCCTCCCCCTGCCCCCTCTAACCCCCCATGCCAGCGAGGATGAGGGGGGCAAACGATCCTGGGAAGGATTATCTGCTTTAGGGCCCTGAATTAGGAACGCTCTATTTGTGGTGCCAAGCTACATGAGGAACAGACAAAGGGCAGAGGGAGAGATGGGGGGGTTGAGAGAGGGGTTGAGAGAGGGGTTGAGAGAGGGGTTGAGAGAGGGGTTGAGAGAGGGTTTGAGAGAGACGGAGAAAGATACAAGGGAGCAACAGAGAGATGGCAGGGGATGGTAAATGAGAAAGTGATCGAGGGATAGAGATAAAGATAGATGGTGTGAAAGGGGGATGGGAGAAGAGAGCGAGAGAGATGAGAGTTAGTGTATGATGTATGTATGATGGGAGAAGAGAGCGAGAGAGATGAGAGTTAGTGTATGATGTATGTATGATGGGAGAAGAGAGCGAGAGAGATGAGAGTTAGTGTATGATGTATGTATGATAGGAGAAGAGAGCGAGAGAGATGAGAGTTAGTGTATGATGTATGTATGATGGGAGAAGAGAGCGAGAGAGATGAGAGTTAGTGTATGATGTATGTATGATGGGAGAAGAGAGCGAGAGAGACGAGAGAGATGATGTATGTATGATGGGAGAAGAGAGTGAGAGAGATGATGATGATGTATGTATGATGGGAGAAGAGAGCGAGAGAGACGAGAGTTAGTGTATGATGTATGTATGATGGGAGAAGAGAGCGAGAGAGATGAGAGTTAGTGTATGATGTATGTATGGTGGGAGAAGAGAGCGAGAGAGATGAGAGTTAGTGTATGATGTATGTATGGTGGGAGAAGAGAGCGAGAGAGATGAGAGTTAGTGTATGATGTATGTATGATGGGAGAAGAGAGTAAGAGAGATGAGAGTTAGTGTATGATTTATGTATGGTAGGAGAAGAGAGCGAGAGAGATGAGAGTTAGTGTATGATGTATGTATGATGGGAGAAGAGAGCGAGAGAGATGAGAGTTAGTGTATGATGTATGTATGATGGGAGAAGAGAGCGAGAGAGATGAGAGTTAGTGTATGATGTATGTATGATGGGAGAAGAGAGCGAGAGAGATGAGAGTTAGTGTATGATGTATGTATGATGGGAGAAGAGAGCGAGAGAGATGAGAGTTAGTGTATGATGTATGTATGATGGGAGAAGAGAGCGAGAGAGATGAGAGTTAGTGTATGATGTATGTATGATGGGAGAAGAGAGCGAGAGAGATGAGAGTTAGTGTATGATGTATGTATGGTGGGAGAAGAGAGCGAGAGAGATGAGAGTTAGTGTATGATGTATGTATGGTGGGAGAAGAGAGCGAGAGAGATGAGAGTTAGTGTATGATGTATGTATGATGGGAGAAGAGAGCGAGAGAGATGAGAGTTAGTGTATGATGTATGTATGATGGGAGAAGAGAGCGAGAGAGATGAGAGTTAGTGTATGATGTATGTATGATGGGAGAAGAGAGCGAGAGAGATGAGAGTTAGTGTATGATGTATGTATGATGGGAGAAGATAGCGAGAGAGATGAGAGTTAGTGTATGATGTATGTATGATGGGAGAAGAGAGCGAGAGAGATGGGGCATTAATGGACCTGGCAGAGTGTACAGTATGGACGTGAACCATCAAATCCCCTCATTTCAACTGACTCCATAAACACATTAACACTGGCACCATATATCACAGCCACCGACTGACTCTCTCTCACCACCACTGACCCTGTTCCAGCGGTGTCAGATCACATATTCCCCCTCACACTAACTCTCACCATGCTTGTTATATCACATAGACACCCTGACAGTGAGTCCTATCACCCAGCCGTATGTCAAACACATGTCAAATATGGTAGCTAATGGAAACCCAAGCGGACTAAAGGCTAAAGCTATCTCTTACCAGCACTAATGAGCAGAGGCCCTCTTGGGTTTATCTCGTCTCCCTGCACTTTAACGTTTCACTTTTTCTATCTATGATGTTTCTTTTCTTATGTGCTGAATAAATTAACTATATGTACAGCTGTAGGATCGTAATTTGAGCCAGTTTGTCACAGCATGAAAATAATCCTGCAGCAACAGGAAATATACATTATTATGTGGATGATTATTAATAATGGACATTTTTCTAGGGGTTGATGAGGTAAAAATCAAGTCAAAGTGGAAATTACAAACTTCAGAAGCCTGTTTTAAAATCTCAAGTACACTAAGTTTTAAAATGTCCTGCATTGCAGAGAAGTTCTCCTGCAACAGGGTGATCAAAATAAGATTCTACATCTGTACAATAGGTGACTGTTTCTTGCTCTGGACATTCCTGCTCTGGACAGGCCACATGTAGATGCCCACAGCATGGTCAGACAACCTCCTAAAGGGACAGGCTAGTATTCCACCAGTTAATGATGGACATAGCACTTCCGGAATACAGTATGAAGCTGGCTAGTTGAACACATGTAGAGAGCGTGCTGAGATCCCATAATGAGGGCTATGCTACTGGGCGCTAGCTAGCGGCTAAAGATAGGGCTGCCTTATTTCTCATGTCCTGAGGCTCCACACTGTGCCTAACAAACACACAGCAATCAGAGCTGAGCTGCACTCTGCTTCCTCTGCAATCAAATCCTGGAGAGAGACAGAGAGAGATGAAGAGAGAGACAGAAAGAGAGGGGGGAGAGAAGGGGAGAGAAAGATGGAGAGAGGGGGTGAGAGAAGGGGAGAGAGATGGAGAGAGAGAGAAATTGAGAGGAAAATAGAGAGAGAGAGAAATTGAGAGGAAGATAGAGAGAAATATATATATACAGTATATATAGAGAGAGAAATAGAGAGAGAGTAGAGAGAATGAGAGAAGACAATGAAGGCACACAGCCAGGCAGTCTTGAGTGTCGGGTCTCCTCTGCAAGGTGTCTGTCTGGTAGCTGCTGGAAAAATACTACAGTATGGATGGCTTATACCACTGTGCAGGGAACATGGAACCTGTGTGTGTGTGTGTGTGTGTGTGTGTGTGTGTGTGTGTGTGTGTGTGTGTGTGTGTGTGTGTGTGTGTGTGTGTGTGTGTGTGTGTGTGTGTGTGTGTGTGTGTGTGTGTGTGTGTGTGTGTGTGTGTGTGTGTGTGTGTGTGTGTGTGTGTGTGTGTGTGTGTGTGCTCTCTTCCTTGAAGCCTTTGTCACTGAGTACACTTGACCATGACTGTGTGGCAATCATGTCACACTGTGCTGTACTGCAAGTGGCAGAGAACAGTCGTGGCCAAAGGTTTTGAGAATGACACAAATATTAATTTTCACAAAGTCTGCTGCCTCAGTTTGTATGATGGCACTTTGCATATACTCCAGAATGTTATGAAGAGTGATCAGATGAATTGCAATTAATTGCAAAGTCCCTCTTTGCCGTGCAAATTAACTGAATCCCCCCAAAATATTTCCACTACTTGCCCCAATGCATAGTGCCAACTGTAAAGTTTGATGGAGGAGGAATAATGGTCTGGGGCTCTTTTTCATGATTTTCAGCGTGACAATACCCCCGTTCACAAATCGAGGTCCATACAGAAATGATTTTGGGATGAATTGGAACGCCAACTGCGAGTCAGGCCTAATCGCACAACATCAGTGCCCGTCCTCACAAATGCTCTTGTGGCTGAATGGAAGCAAGTCCCAGCAGCAATGTTGCAACATCTAGTGGAAAGCCTTCCCAGAAGAGAGGCTGTTATAGCAGCAAAGGGGGGACCAACTCCATATTAATGCCCATGATTTTGGAATGAGATGTTCGACGAGCAGGTGTCCACATACTTTTGGTCATATAGTGCTGTGTCATATCACATAGGCTGGAAGCCTATATATTCTTCTATGTGTGTTCTGCTGTAGTCTACATTGATTTAATTTACTTTAAGTTATTTTCCAATATCAAGAACATCAAGGAGAGCGGTTCAAATGTTGTGAAGAAAGAACGTCCAGCAAGCAAACGTCCAGCAAGCGCCAGGACCGTCTCCTAAAGTTGATTCAGCTGCGGGATCGGGACACCACCAGTACAGAGCTTGCTCAGGAATGGCAGCAGGCAGGTGTGAGTGCATCTGCACGCACAGTGAGGCGAAGACTTTTGGAGGATGGCCTGGTGTCAAGAAGGGCAGCAATGAAGCCATTTCTCTCCAGGAAAAACATCAGGGACAGACTGATATTCTGCAAAAGGTACAGGGACTGGACTGTTGAGGACTGGGGTGAAGTCATTTTATCTGATGAATCACCTTTCTGATTGTTTGGGGCATCCGGAAAAAAGCTTGTCCGGAGAAGACCAGGTGAGCACTACCATCAGTCCTGTGTCATGCCAACAGTAAAGCATCATGAGACCGTTCATGTGTGGGTTTGCTTCTCAGCCAAGTGAGTGGGCTCACTCACAATGTTGCCTAAGAACACAGCCATGAATAAAGAATGTTACCAACACATCCTCCGAGAGCAACTTCTCCCAACCATCCAGGAACAGTTTGGTGACGAACAATGCCTTTTCCAGCATGATGGAGCACCGATATTTTGGGTCCATGGCCAGGAAACTCCCCGGACCTTAATCCCATTGAGAACTTGTGGTCAATCCTCAAGAGGCGGGTGGACATTGATTACGCAAGAATGGTCTGCCAGAAGTTAATTTACAGGGTCAACACTGCAAATATTTACTCTTTGCATCAACTGCATGTACTTATCAATAAAAGCCTTTGACACTTATAAAATGCTTGTAATTATTCTTCAGTATTCCATAGTAACATCTGACAGAAATATCTAAAGTCACTGAAGCAGCAAACTTTGTGAAAATGAATATTTGTGTCATTCTCAAAACTTTTGGCCATGACTGTCCACAGACAGCACACACATCCTCATAGTGTAAGACAGCAGTCAGACAGTGTGGTTGGAGCCCAGCAGGCCATAAACACTGACCGGGGGCTGAAGGAGACAGAGCAGAGCAACAAGTGAACGGACATGCTCTGACTGTTTACACATTCACCTGGTAAATCACACAGCGATAACATGTGTGGTACCTGGGTCACAGGAACTCTCCTATCACACAGCCAGGGTCAAGCTACCTACTGCTAGAGACATTCTACTGTGGTCCTACTGGAACCTGCTCAGTGATTGAGTGTGTTCACATAAATACACCAACTAGCATAGCATACAGAAAAACGTCCACACAGCATACATACACATACAGTGGGGAGAACAAGTATTTGATACACTGTCGATTTTGCAGGTTCTCCCACTTACAAAGCATGTAGAGGTCTGTCATTTTTATCATAGGTACACTTCAACTGTGAGAGACCGAATCTAAAAAAAAAAAAAATCCAGAAAATCACATTGTATGATTTTTAAGTAATTCATTAGCATTTTATTGCATGACATAAGCATTTGATCACCTACCAACCAGTATAAATTCCGTCTCTCACAGACATGTTAGTTTTTCTTTAAGAATCCCTCCTGTTCTCCACTCATTACCGGTATTAACTGCACCTGTTTGAACTCGTTGCCTGTATAAAAGACACATGTCCACACACTCAATCAAACAGACTCCAACCTCTCCACAATGGCCAAGACCAGAGAGCTGTGTAAGGACATCAGGGATAAAATTGTAGACCTGCACAAGGCTGGGATGGGCTACAGGACAATAGGCAAGCAGCTTGGTGAGAAGGCAACAACTGTTGGCGCAATTATTAGAACATGGAAGAAGTTCAAGATGATGGTCAATCACCCTCGATCTGGGGCTCCATCCAAGATCTCACCTTGTGGGGCAATGATCATGAGGAAGGTGAGGGATCAGCCCAGAACTACACAGCAGGACCTGGTCAATGACCTGAAGAGAGCTGGGACCACAGTCTCAAAGAAAACCATTAGTAACACACTACGCCGTCATAGATTAAAATCCTGCAGCGCACGCAAGGTCCCCCTGCTCAAGCCAGCGCAGGCCCGTCTGAAGTTTGCCAATGACCATCTGGATGATCCAGAGGAGGAATGGAAGAAGGTCATGTGGTCTGATGAGACAAAAATAGAGCTTTTTGGTCTAAACTCCACTCGCCGTCTTTGGAGGAAGAAGAAGGATGAGTACAACCCCAAGAACACCATCCCAACCGTGAAGCATGGAGGTGAAAACATAATTCTTTGGGGATGCTTTTCTGCAAAAGGGACAGGACGACTGCACCGTGGGCCATGGGCCATGTATCGCAAGATCTTGGCCAACAACCTCCTTCAGTAAGAGCATTGAAGATGGGTCGTGGCTGGGTCTTCCAGCATGACAACTTTTTTTTATTTTTATATTACCTTTATTTAACCAGGCAAGTCAGTTAAGAACACATTCTTATTTTCAATGACGGCCTGGGAATAGTGGGTTAACTGTCTGTTCAGGGACAGAACCTTGTCAGCTCGGGGGTTTGAACTCACAACCTTCCGGTTACTAGTCCAACGCTCTAACCACTAGGCTACCCTGCCACCCCGAAACACACAGCCAGGTCTGCACAACGCATCACCGGGGGCAAACTACCTGCACTCCAGGACACCTACAGGACACCTACACCACCCGATGTTACAGGAAGGCCATAAAGATCATCAAGGACAACAACCACCCGAGCCACTGCCTGTTCACCCCGCTATCATCCAGAAGGCGAGGTCAGTACTGGTGCATCAAAGCTGGGACCGAGAGACTGAAAAACAACTTCTATCTCAAGGCCATCAGACTGTTAAACAGCCACCACTAACATTGAGTGGCTGCTGCCAACACACTGACACTGACACTGACTCAACTCCAGCCACTTTAATAACGCAAATTGATGGGAAATTATGTAAAATATATCACTAGCCACTTTAAACAATGCTACCTTATATAATGTTACATACCTTACATTATTCATCTCATATGCATACGTATGTATGCACTATTGTAAAGTGGCTGTTCCACTGGATGTCATAAGGTGAATGCACCAATTTGTAAGTCGCTCTGGATAAGAGCGTCTGCTAAATGACTTAAATGTAAATGTAAATGTATGTACTGTACTCTATATCATCTAATGCATCCTTGTGTAATACATGTATCACTAGCCACTTTAACTATACCACTTTGTTTACATACTCATCTCATATGTATATACTGTACTCGATACCATCTACTGTATCTTGCCTATGCTGCTCTGTACAATCACTCATTCATATATCTTTATGTACATATTCTTTATCCCCTTACACTGTGTATAAGACAGTAGTTTTGGAATTGTTAGTTAGATTACTTGTTGGTTATTACTGCATTGTCGGAACTAGAAGCACAAGTATTTCGCTACACTCGCATTAACATCTGCTAACCATGTGTATGTGACAAATACAATTTGATTTGATTTGATTTGACTAAGGAGTGGCTCCGTAAGAAGCATCTCAAGGTCCTGGAGTGGCCTAGCCAGTCTCCAGACCTGAACCCAATAGAAAATCTTTGGAGGGAGCTGAAAGAACGTATTGCCCAGCGACAGCCCCAAAACCTGAAGGATCTGGAGAAGGTCTGTATGGAGGAGTGGGCCAAAATTCCTGTTGCAGTGTGTGCAAACCTGGTCAAGAACTACAGGAAACGTATGATCTCTGTAATTGCAAACAAAGGTTTCTGTACCAAATATTAAGTTCTGCTTTTTTGATGTATCAAATACTTATGTCATGCAATAAAATGCAAATTAATTACTTAAAAATCATACAATGTGATTTTCTGGATTTTTGTTTTAGATTCCGTCTCTCACAGTTGAAGTGTATCTATGATAAAAATGACAGACCTCTGCATGCTTTGTAAGTAGGAAAACCTGCAAAATCGGCAGTGTATCAAATACTTGTTCTCCCCCACTGTATACACACACGCACACACCAATGAGCCCAACAAAAACACAAGGAAGACCTCTGTCCTGTGATTCTGACCTGTGAGTGGTCAGTGGACTCAATCGAGAACATTCCACAGTCAGCGGCTGTGCCTGTGTAAACCCACTCTACCAGCAGGTCAAAAGGTCAACAGCTGTAGGAGCTCTAGCAGAAGGTACAGTACCACAGTAAATGAGGTATGCTGGTTTCCCTGGTCTGCCTGGCAGCCACTGTGCCCAACATTGATGTATGATGCCCCCTCCGAACCAACTAAATGGCTCAGTTAGTAGAGCATAGGGGGTGTAAAGCCAGGGTTGTGCGTTCGATTCTCACGGGGGACCAGTATGGGAAAAAAGTATGAAAATGTATCACTCACCACTGTAAGTTGACTGAAATGTCACTTTCCCTCTGAGGAAGGCTGTAGGGTGAGTATGTGTGTGGGTTGGGGAGTAACTGATTAGGCTACATGTAATCTGATTACAAAAAAAACTGTAACTTCAATCGAATTAGAGATACTTCTGGAAAACTAGATGATTCCTTTTATAGACATTATGACACATTTCTGTTTTCTCAATGACATTTAATTCAGCATTGAAAAAAGGTGCGAGTTTAAATTTGTTCCACCTGAGCGAGTCAAAGACCAGAGACCACTATGATGACACACCAAATGTGTTTGATGGATCCAAAAGTAACTGACAGTAATCAGATTACGTTTCTGTGTTTGGGTGATCCAAAGTGACCGACCTAACCCTGGGGGTAGGGGTATGAGGTGTAGGGATACGTGTTAAGCTCAGCTGGTGTGTGAATAAAGGAGTGAAAGGGTGCTGACAGGACTGTCTGTAACCCTCCATAAGAGCCATTCTCTCACACACACACACACACACACACACACACACACACACACACACACACACACACACACACACACACACACACACACACACACACACACACACACACATAGCTGGAGCACATCTTTCCTCAGTATTCAGTGGGAAAGAGACCCCAGGAGCCTGTCAAACCAGGCTAATAAAGTGTGTGTGTGTGTGTGTGTGTGTGTGTGTGTGTGTGTGTGTGTGTGTGTGTGTGTGTGTGTGTGTGTGTGTGTGTGCGTGCGTACGTTAATGTCTTCTGCCTCTGCTGGATCAGGTGCAAATCAATCATATTGCCACTCACAATTCCAGCCTATTAATAGGAACAGTGTCCACTTCCACCACCACCATAGAACTGTCAGTCACTACAACACGAGTTGGAAAACAGTCAATCTCAATATCAACGCCACAGATCTCAGTAGCGTAGGTTATCATCCTCCAGGGCACTGGTCTTTATGCTCTTTATGTAAAGACAGTGTACTGTACTTCGTGTTGTTCAGGTACACAGCGTATCACAGGACACTTGTTCCAATGGCAGGGACTTGACAGGGATCCCTGGAGCTCATCCGTTGCTCAGTACCATGGTACCCTGCCCATCCATGTAACACAAGCCATGTCCATCAATATTCATGGGCAGGAGCTATTAGTCTGGCAGAGGTCAGATAAACCAGAAGTGATACTGATGGTTATGTTAGAATCTGATACGGGGCCAGACTGGCACTGATACGCAGCAAAGTGATGTAGTCAGAGGTATTTCCTGGGATAGGACAAGTTGTACTACTGTCTGGAGGCGGTGGACAGAGGTGACAGCAAGGTGTGTGTGTGTGTGTGTGTGAGAGCCAGAGAGAGAGAGAGAGAAGGTGTGGACAGTGCTCAGGGCATTGTGGCTTTTCAGGAAGGTAACGTATTGGCTTCCACCCAGACAGGCTCAGTCTATAGCTATTTGGTCTGTCTGTCCCCATAGCGTCCCCACTCTCCAACGTCACCATAGCGTCCCCACTCTCCACCAATAACGTCCCCATAACGTCCCCACTCTCCACCAATAACGTCCCCATAACATCCCCACTCTCCACCAATAACGTCCCCATAACGTCCCCACTCTCCACCAATAACGTCCCCATAACGTCCCCACTCTCCACCAATAACGTCCCCATAACGTCCCCACTCTCCACCAATAACGTCCCCATAACGTCCCCACTCTCCACCAATAACGTCCCCATAACGTCCCCACTCTCCACCAATAACGTCCCCATAACATCCCCACTCTCCACCAATAACGTCCCCATAACGTCCCCACTCTCCACCAATAACGTCCCCATAACGTCCCCACTCTCCACCAATAACGTCCCCATAACGTCCCCACTCTCCACCAATAACGTCCCCATAACATCCCCACTCTCCACCAATAACGTCCCCATAACATCCCCACTCTCCACCAATAACGTCCCCACTCTCCACCAATAACGTCCCCATAACATCCCCACTCTCCACCAATAATGTCCCCATAACGTCCCCACTCTCCACCAATAACATCCCCATAACGTCCCCACTCTCCACCAATAACGTCCCCATAACGTCCCCACTCTCCAACGTCCCCATAGCGTCCCCACTCTCCAACGTCCCCATAGCATCCCCACTCTCCACCAATAGCATCCCCACTCTCCACCAATAACGTCCCCACTCTCCACCAATAACGTCCCCACTCTCCACCAATAACGTCCCCATAACGTCCCCACTCTCCACCAATAACGTCCCCATAACGTCCCCACTCTCCACCAATAACGTCCCCATAACGTCCCCACTCTCCACCAATAGTCGTAGCCAGCACACCCCCCTTTACATAGAGAAAAGTCCAATCCTGTTCCCAGGACTCTGGTATTACCCAGCCTGCCCCTCCATCATAATAACCTAATTGAAGCATTATTACTACCAACACTCCAGGAAGGAGAGAGTGACAACAGGGTCAGAATGACCTAGTGTGCTCTAACACTGATAACACGCTCCTGACGGCTGCTGAACGACAACAGGAGACAGCCTCTTATCTCCATTAGGAAATGGGCTGTAGACTAAAGACCAGCAGCACGAGGCACTGTTTCTGCTCCATCTCCATGTTTGGATGGAGGGAGAGGGAGAGGGAGAGGGAAAGGGAGAGAAAGAGAAAGAGAGACGCGTGGCAAGGGTCGGTGTCGTCCAGACAGACAGATGACACCGAGCTGAAATGTCATCATCATAGATACAGATGGACCTGTGGTACACTCTTATAAAAAAAGGTGCTATCTAGAACCTAAAAGGGTTCATCAGCTGTCCCCACAGGAGAACCCTTTGAAGAACCTGTTTGGTTTCAGTTAGAAACCTTTTCTCTAAGATTGTAGAGTGTCTCTGTGTTGATGAGTGTCTCCGATTGGCTAGTCCTGATGTTGAATACACACAGGGAGGAGATGAGTGTCTCTGATTGGCTAGTTCTGATGGTAAAAACACACAGGGGGAAGATCAGGAGATCAGGAGGGGTAATGGTGCGTGAAAGATAATTACCCTCGCCTCCACAGAGGACAGTCAACGAGCAGCAGAATGGGATGGGCCACGCTGTCACTACAAATTGCCCTCGACAAGTCTGTTCACCAGGGCTGTGTGTGTGTGAGAGAAAGAGAAATAGAAAGAGAAAGAGGGAGAAAGAGAAAGAAAGAGAGAGAGAGAGAGAGAGAGAGAGAGAGAGAGAGAGAGAGAGAGAGAGAGAGAGAGAGAGAGAGAGAGAGAAGGAAAGAAGAAGATGGAGAGAGAGAGAGAGAGAGAGAGAGAGAGAGAGAGAGAGAGAGAGAGAGAGAGAGAGACAGAGAGATGTGTGATCGTGGGACACCAGGAGGCTAGGTTGGGGTCACAATACATACACTCCCTCTCTGTCCTCGCCCCGTGGGTGACATATGTGAGCGTAGGGCAGTGGATTAGTGGGCAGGGGGGTTTAGCATGCAATTCAAACCCTTTTCCATCACATTTGTACTCACTAAATCCTAATCCCACTTGATTAACATGCCAGTCTATGGGGACGGCACCTGCTGTGCTGCCTGGGCCCGCCTACCTGGGATATAGGAGAAGGGAGATGGCTGTGGAGGGTACTCACACACACCACGCTCTAACACTCCCACACACCACGCTCCTACACTCACACACCACGCTCCTACACTCACACACACCACGCTCCTACACTCACACACACCACGCTCCTACACTCACACACACCACACTCCTACACTCCCACACACCACACTCCTACACTCCCACACACCACGCTCCTACACTCACACACCACGCTCCTACACTCACACACACCACGCTCCTACACTCACACACACCACGCTCCTACACTCACACACACCACGCTCCTACACTCACACACACCATGCTCTTACACTCCCACACACCACGCTCCTACACTCCCATACACCACACTCCTACACTCCCATACACAACACTCCTACACTCGCACACACCACGCTCCTACACTCACACTAACCACGCTCTAACACTCCCACGCACCACGCTCCTACACTCACACACCACGCTCCTACACTCACACACACCACGCTCCTACACTCACACACACCACGCTCTTACACTCCCACACACCACGCTCCTACACTCCCATACACCACACTCCTACACTCCCATACACAACACTCCTACACTCACACACACCACGCTCCTACACTCACACTAACCACGCTCTAACACTCCCACGCTCCTACACTCACACACCACGCTCCTACACTCACACACACACACACCACGCTCCTACACTCACACACACAACGCTCCTACACTCACACACCACTCTCTTACAATCCTACACACCACGCTCTTACTCTCCCACACACCACGCTCCTACACTCACACACACCACGCTCCTACACTCACACACAGTCATCTGTACACACAGTAATGTCGCCAGACATTGACAACATAAATTGACCAGATGACCAGCTGCGAGAAGTCAGTCTACACTGACAAAGAGATATCTGAAGTGATGAGATGCAGCTTGAGTCTGTGGGAGAAAACAACCCTTTAGTAAATGAAGTGAAAACCCTGAGAGAAAACCAGGAGTCTCGTAATGTTATCATACTGATCTACTGTTACAGCTCTGTGACTAAACCAGAGACCCCAGACTGTATCAATCAGCGCCTAGCTTTACCGCTAGACAGGAGGTGAAATAGAATTCCATTGGGAGATATCGACAGGGAGTTTTTCACCTTGGGTCTGTAAAACACACATACGGACGCACACACAAACACCCACGCACACGCACACACAAACACACACACACACGGACACTTCTACTGTCCAGTCACCATTAGCAGCTGTGACACATGGATCCTAATGCCTCAACACTGCCAAAGCCCAGCCAACCCTGTCGTGCTCCATGGAGATTATTTTAGGTGGATTCGACCCACACACACATAAGAATAAATAGCAGCTGGATTAAGTGTAAGGACTGAATCACTCCAATCATTGTGTTGGTTATTACAGTCTCTAGCTGTACCCAGAATCAGATTAAACTGGAGTAAAAGACTCTATTGACATTTCCCCAGACGAGTCTCACTCGGTGTTTTAGGAAAGCGTTTAGAAGTCTATATATTTTATTTAACCTTTATTTAACTAGGCAAGTCAGTTAAGAACAAATTCTTATTTTCAAAGATGGCCTAGGAACGGTGGGTTAACTGCCTTGTTCAAGGGCAGAACGACAGCTCGGAGATTTGATCTAGCTTTCCTATGAGACGGAACAGACATTCTGGGAATAGGCGTCGTAGAAGTATTCTTTTCCAAGCCTGGCCAGTGTAGCCAGCACCACTCATTCTATATGTTGAGTGTAGAATGTTCTCTTCCTCTTTTAGAATGAAGCAATAAGGCCTGAGGGGGTGTGGTATATAGCCAATATACCACGGCTAAGTGCTGTTCTTTCGCACAATGCTACGTGGATTACCTAGACACAGCTCTTAGCCGTGGTACAATCTATCGGCCATATATACCACCGAGGCACCTTATTGCCATTATGAACTGGTTACCAATGGAATTAGAGCAGTACTAATACATGTCTTGTCATACCTGTGATATACGGTCTGATATACCATGGCTGTCAGCCAATCAGCATTCAGGGCTCGAACCAACATGTTTATAATGGAGGCTTATACAAAGCTAGCTGTGAATGATCTGGGGGCAGTTAATGGTCTTCTAAGACAATGGAAGATGACCCCAATGAAAAGGTTGAAAGCCCATTGGTTGGGACCAGGGGTGGAATCTAGTGTGGTACAGACAGGAGAGGATAGTGATGTTGTGTTACAGGAGGTATATGTGCAGTACTCAGGGACTGTAAAAACATATTTTCCTTCAAATGAGGAAAACATATAAATACGTGCATGTGTACGAGAGGACTGGAAACTAGTAGTATGAGTCATATTATACAAAAACACACGCAGCCACACGCACGCACGCACGCACGCACACACACACACACACACACACTTACAGAGGGCGTATTGTGAACAGTGTCAGCAAGCAGTTTGGAGTGTCAACACACACCGGAGGTGAAGACTAACAGGACTCTGACTGAGAAGGATTGTGTGTAAGAGAGAGAGAGGGAGATGAAGAAAGAAAATACATTTTCCCTAACTTTTCTTGAAAACACAAATGGAATGATGTCACCGTGTGTGTGTGTGTGCGTGCGTGTGCGTGTGCGTGTGCGTGTGTGTGTGTGTGTGTGTGTGTGTGTATGTGTGTGTGTGTGTGTGTGTGTGTGTGTGTGCGTGCGTGCGTGCGTGCGCATGTCCCTAAGAGTCAAATCATACAAAGACCTTTGAAATGGTTGAATCCTTCATGAATGTAACATGATTTGTGGATAGAAATTAAGTATTTAAAAGAGTGTGTACGTTCGTGTGTGTCTGTGAGAGAATGAGGCTGTCCTGTTCTTTGTACTTTGAAGGTGAGGAGTTGATAAGGAAGACATGCGTCTGCATCCATCTCTGCTTCGACCACTTTACCACACTGAAAAGCCCCTGTATGAGGGCCAAATCTCAATTCATCCCCCTCCTTCTCTCCCTCCCTCTGTTCTCCAGCCATCCTCCACCTCTCTCCCTGGTCCAGCCAGAGCAGAGGTCTGAGAGGGGCCACAGGTTGTCAGGTAGTGAATGCTTCCTGTGTTCATCTCTTTCATTCTAAAGCCCAAATATTGTGGTGGGACAGAAGTAGCATGTATGTATAGGGAATGAGACTGGATCAAACAGCTGTCTTATAAATGGGAATACACAGTCCAGAAACAACATGGCCGCCACACCAGTCCAGTGAAAACATGATCGACTGTAGAACTGTACACAGACGGAATCCTATGCTTCTCACCAGGGGGGTGAGTTTTGGAAGTGAAGAAAACTTGTTTAAAATTCTAAGTGCTTCTGGGGTGTCAGTCTCCACGTAATGTATTTTATTCATAAAATGTTTTCATTAAGTCAATGTTCACGTGTAAGTCATGGAAATGAACAGTATAATTGGAAATCAGGTAAGGTTCGTTCACAACAACAGCCTGTTGCTAAACATCTCACGTCGCTCCACTGGTGAGCTTATTATCCCATTCTCTGTGAAACACAACCCATTATATACACACAGAGACACACACAGAGACACAGAGACACAGAGACACACACAGACACACACACAGACACACACACACACACACACACACACACACACACACACACACACACACACACACACACACACACACACACACACACACACACACACACACACACACACACACACAGACACACACACACAGCCCTCATATCTCCATGGAGGGCCTTTCACACTAAGGAGTTCTGTGCTCTTTTCCAGCACTTTAATAATGACTTTGGGCAAAGAGCTCTGCTGTTGAGCAGCCTGCTCAGTCAGATGCTGCCTCTGCTCTGCCAGTGGAAGTTAATGCAGATATCAAACATCCAAATGCTGCTTAATAGAGCCGCGATGGCGAGGACATTAACATGCAAATAGCTTTCCTGACTGTGGCGAACAAGCTCCACTGAACATGTGTCATTATGGGGGAACTTAGCAAATCAACTGGAAAATGTTGTCAGGGAAAAATGCATACCAGATCAAAAAAGTTGCAAAACCTTTCCTGAGTATGGCATGAGAGCGTTTGTTGATAAAAAGCAGTGATAGCAATGTTAATGTGTCAGAACTGTAGCACACAGTACATACAGCAGCCACTGGGTCTGAAAAGCCATGCTTGGCTGTCACAATATAGTATGGCAAAGTAGTGTAACTCTACCACTGAGCTGAGTGACTAGAGTCTGAGCCCTCATGCACCAGTGGTTAGCAGAGGAAAAAGTTTACAAACCCTCAGGGGGATGTTTGGTGCCAGGATGAGAACACGATGCCAAGTGGCCACAGCTCCAGTTCTTACAACCTGTCTGCATCCCAAATGCCACGCTTTATAGCGCACTACTTTTGATCAGGGCCCATAGGGCACTGAGTAGGGTGGCATTTGGGATGCAGGCCAGTGTGACTGGCCAACTACCCCTTAGGGAGCTGCTGGGACTGAGACGGTCAGAGCAGGCGACAGCAGGTGAGGCGTTGGGGATACTTCTATAAAGCTAGTAATGGCTTTGTGAGACTTCTAAAAACATAGTGTGTGATTCCTGTTCTAACTAGGTAAGACGGACATCTCTGAGAACAGGCAGGTGAAGTAATGCTGGCTAAGTTTGCTAAGTGTTTGATAAAGCGTCTATTTCAAAAGTGTGCGTTCTATCTAAAATATACCACATTTCTGTCTCTAAGTTTTATAAACTGTGTGGGCATGTGTGCTGATGCACTGAGAGCATGTGCCACCTGCCCTGCCTGGCCCTTCAGCCTGGCCCCTGTGTGCTGAGCGTAGCAGGGCCTGACGTCAGCAGGGGTGAGAGGGTGACTGGTGTCCCCCTGAGAGTGGCATGGAGCGAGGGCTGGAGGAGGCTCTCAGGGCCCACACACCCTCCAGGCGCTGGAAACCCGGCCCCCGGAGGCCCAGGTGGGCTGCATGGAGGGCCTCTGTTCCCCTACCACGCACACACTCCCCAGGGAACCCTGCTCCCACACAAATTAGCCAGACACTCCACGGCTAACTCAGCTAAACAACATACACACACAGAGAACACACACACCTATCTCCTAAGGGATGAGTCAAGCCCTTAAACTAGATGTGATCAGTCATAGTGATGTCTTCTCTCTCTATCTCTTACTGTCATCCTAGTATCTCTCTCTCTCTCTCTCTCTTACTGTCATCCTAGTATCTCTCTCTCTCTCTTACTGTCATCCTAGTATCTCTCTCTCTCTCTTACTGTCATCCTAGTATCTCTCTCTCTCTCTTACTGTCATCCTAGTCTCTCTCTCTCTCTCTCTCTTACTGTCATCCTAGTCTCTCTCTCTCTCTCTCTCTCTCTCTCTCTCTCTCTCTCTCTCTCTCTCTCTCTCTCTCTCTCTCTCTCTCTCTCTCTCTCTCTCTCTCTCTCTCTCTCTCTCTCTCTCTCTCTCTCTCTCTCTCTCTCTCTCTCTCTCTCTCTCTCTCTCTCTCCCTCCCTCCCTCCCTCCCTCCCTCCCTCCCTCTCTCTCTCTCTCTCTCCTCTCTCTCCCCTCTCTCTCCTCCTCTCTCTCCCTCTCTCTCTCATCTCCCTCTCTGTGAAGAGGGCCTTTTGAAATAACATCAGGTTCTACCTCATTAAACATAGCCTAATGAAACACGCTCCTCCAACATTACGCAAACAAAGACACACAGTCAGACACGCAGACGGACAGACACACACACAAATACATTCAACCTCTCTCTCTATTTCTCTCGCACACGCGCACGCGCACACGCACACGCACACGCACACGCACACGCACACACACACACACACACACACACACACACACACACACACACACACACACACACACACAGTAGTTACAAGGTAAAGTGTGTGTATGAAAATAATTGTTAGTTTGGTATCATTACAGTTTTTCTCAATTGCTAAAACACAATTTATGAAACCTTGCTCCATTTCCTGAAAACATTAAACACAAAACCTCATCTTCAAGCACTATTTACATAACCTCTGACTCCTCTCGCAAAATGAAACATTCGCCTCAAAACAGTTTTACCTGTGTTCAAAATCAAACACTGCTCTCAAATCATAAACAAAGTGATCAAAATGACATACACTCTCAAGCAGTCAGTAAACAATACACATTGTTCAAAACATACAATTCTCATACAATTCTTAAAAAATATACATATTTTTCCGACATCGTCTTTTGATGAATGAAAACATGTTCGATCATAGTAGCTCAAAATTTATCAGAAATTACTACTCTGCTTTGCTCTTTGCAATTTTGTTTTTTGTTCTTCCTCCTCCTTGTACCCCTATTTTTACAGTACTGTACCCTGCATCTCACAAACTTGTCCTTTGTCTCTGTGATACTGTAATTCTTGTTCTTTGTTGATATGAACGTGCAACCAGTCAAAATCTATTGATCAGTCAGTACTGTTAATAAATGGAAAGCACAAAGTATACAACCTACAATGCACTGTACTACAGTATCCAATACTAAAAGGGACAAAAATCAAAGGAGTAAACATGTGATCAATGTTGCTCGAATTTCATCAGATATTTTCACTCTTTGTCTTCCTCTTCCTCTTCGTCCCCCTCTTCCTCTTTCTTGCCCTCTTCCTCCTCGTCGCCCACCACGCATACGCACTCGTCCTCTCACACTGTTTCTTCTATCCATTCTCAGACTTTCTCCTTTCCACCTTCAACAACCTGTTTGCTCTCTGAACTGGCTTATATTGGTTGTGTCGCATCATTTGAAACAGGTTACATTTTGAGTGGTTGTGTTCAATCAATGACATTTGTTCTCTTTTTGTATTTGATTGTTGCCACTTGTGTTTACCAGTATGGATGACATGTGCATTAGAGTGCAGAATGTGTTTTGAAAATGAGAATGTGTTTATAGTTTTGCTGAAAAGTGAGATCTGCAAATTGTGTTTTACCATGTGAAATGGTTTAAGGTTTTGACAACAGACTGCATAATTAGCTAAATGAGTCCAGGTAACTGAGAACTTTGTTCAGCCAATGGGTTTTAGTGTTTTAGCAATTGAGAAAAACTGTAACACTACTCAGACCAATACAAGAATGAAAGAAGTCTGAGAAAAGTGACCTAGAAAATATCACATCACTTCAGACCATTCGGCAAGTTTTTGTGTACCGCGCGAGCACGTGCACGCACACGCACGCACACACACACACACACACACACACACACACACACACACACACACACACACACACACACACACACACACACACACACACACACACACACACACACACACACACACACACACACACACACACACCTCCCTGGTTGCTGCTGTGTTGTTTTATGCTGGAGGTGTAATGTGATTGGCTGGGATGCGGTGATGGAGAAAGAGGAGGAGATCGGGAGCTCTGAGAAGCAGCAGAGCGTGCAGGGCCAGTCTGTTGTCATTTAAAGGGCCACTTGTTTATGGCTGGATCTATTAATTTTCTGTGGTGTAATATTCTGACACTGCCTGTATTTTAACCCTCCACCGGTAGACTCACAGCAAACAAAGAGAGACAGTAAATACTCTAACAATACCTCAACCAGGGCATCCTACACAAAAGAGAGACAGTGAATACTCTAACAATACCTCAACCAGGGCATCATACACAATAGAGATACAGTAAAATACGTTAAAAATACCTCAACCAGAGCATCATACGCAATAGAGATACAGTAAAATACTCTAACAATACCTCAACCAGGGCATCATACACAATAGAGATACAGTAAATACGCTAACAATACCTCAACCAGGGCATCATACGCAATAGAGATACAGTAAAATACTCTAATAATACAGGGCATCATACGCAATAGAGATAAAGTAAAATACTCTAACAATACCTCAACCAGGGCATCATACGCAATAGAGATACAGTAAAATACTCTAATAATACAGGGCATCATACGCAATAGAGATAAAGTAAAATACTCTAACAATACCTCAATCAGGGCATCATACGCAATAGAGATACAGTAAAATACTCTAACAATACCTCAACCAGGGCATCATATGCAATAGAGAGACAGTAAAATACTCTAACAATACCTCAACCAGGGCATCATACACAATAGAGAGACAGTAAATACGCTAACAATACCTCAACCAGGGCATCATACACAATAGAGATACAGTAAAATACTCTAACAATACCTCAACCAGGGCATCATACGCAATAGAGATACAGTAAAATACGTTAACAATACCTCAACCAGGGCATCATACACAATAGAGAGACAGTAAATACACTAACAATACCTCAACCAGGGCATCATACACAATAGAGAGACAGTAAAATACTCTAACAATACCTCAACCAGGGCATCATACGCAATAGAGAGACAGTAAATACGCTAACAATACCTCAACCAGGGCATCATACACAATAGAGAGACAGTAAATACAATACCTCAACCAGGGCATCATACGCAATAGAGAGACAGTAAATACGCTAACAATACCTCAACCAGGGCATCATACGCAATAGAGAGACAGTAAATACGCTAACAATACCTCAACCAGGGCATCATACGCAATAGAGATACAGTAAAATACTCTAACAATACCTCAACCAGGGCATCATACACAATAGAGAGACAGTAAAATACTCTAACAATACCTCAACCAGGGCATCATATGCAATAGAGAGACAGTAAATACTCTAACAATACCTCAACCAGGGCATCATACACAATAGAGAGACAGTAAATACGCTAACAATACCTCAACCAGGGCATCATACGCAATAGAGATACAGTAAAATACATGAACAATACCTCAACCAGGGCATCATACACAATAGAGAGACAGTAAATACGCTAACAATACCTCAACCAGGGCATCATACGCAATAGAGACAGTAAATACGCTAACAATACCTCAACCAGGGCATCATACGCAATAGAGATACAGTAAAATACTCTAACAATACCTCAACCAGGGCATCATACACAATAGAGATACAGTAAAATACGTTAAAAATACCTCAACCAGGGCATCATACGCAATAGAGATACAGTAAAATACTCTAACAATACCTCAACCAGGGCATCATACACAATAGAGATACAGTAAAATACTCTAACAATACCTCAACCAGGGCATCATACACAATAGAGAGACAGTAAATACGCTAACAATACCTCAACCAGGGCATCATACGCAATAGAGATACAGTAAAATACTCTAACAATACAGGGCATCATACGCAATAGAGATAAAGTAAAATACTCTAACAATACCTCAACCAGGGCATCATACGCAATAGAGATACAGTAAAATACTCTAACAATACCTCAACCAGGGCATCATACGCAATAGAGAGACAGTAAAATACTCTAACAATACCTCAACCAGGGCATCATACACAATAGAGAGACAGTAAAATACTCTAACAATACCTCAACCAGGGCATCATACACAATAGAGAGACAGTAAAATACTCTAACAATAACTCAACCAGGGCATCATACACAATAGAGAGACAGTGAATACTCTAACAATACCTCAACCAGGGCATCATACACAATAGAGAGACAGTAAATACGCTAACAATACCTCAACCAGGGCATCATACGCAATAGAGATACAGTAAAATACTCTAACAATACCTCAACCAGGGCATCATACACAATAGAGATACAGTGAATACTCTAACAATACCTCAACCAGGGCATCATACACAATAGAGAGACAGTAAATACGCTAACAATACCTCAACCAGGGCATCATACGCAATAGAGATACAGTAAAATACATGAACAATACCTCAACCAGGGCATCATACACAATAGAGAGACAGTAAATACGCTAACAATACCTCAACCAGGGCATCATACACAATAGAGAGACAGTAAATACGCTAACAATACCTCAACCAGGGCATCATACACAATAGAGAGACAGTAAATACACTAACAATACCTCAACCAGGGCATCATACACAATAGAGAGACAGTAAAATACTCTAACAATACCTCAACCAGGGCATCATATGCAATAGAGAGACAGTAAATACTCTAACAATACCTCAACCAGGGCATCATACGCAATAGAGATACAGTAAAATACATTAACAATACCTCAACCAGGGCATCATACACAATAGAGAGACAGTAAATACGCTAACAATACCTCAACCAGGGCATCATACGCAATAGAGATACAGTAAAATACGTTAACAATACCTCAACCAGGGCATCATACACAATAGAGAGACAGTAAATACGCTAACAATACCTCAACCAGGGCATCATACACAATAGAGAGACAGTAAATACTCTAACAATACCTCAACCAGGGCATCATACACAATAGAGAGACAGTAAATACGCTAACAATACCTCAACCAGGGCATCATACGCAATAGAGATACAGTAAAATACTCTAACAATACAGGGCATCATACGCAATAGAGATAAAGTAAAATACTCTAACAATACCTCAACCAGGGCATCATACGCAATAGAGATACAGTAAAATACTCTAACAATACCTCAACCAGGGCATCATACACAATAGAGAGACAGTAAAATACTCTAACAATACCTCAACCAGGGCATCATACGCAATAGAGATACAGTAAAATACTCTAACAATACCTCAACCAGGGCATCATACGCAATAGAGATACAGTAAAATACGTTAACAATACCTCAACCAGGGCATCATACACAATAGAGAGACAGTAAAATACTCTAACAATACCTCAACCAGGGCATCATACACAATAGAGAGACAGTGAATACTCTAACAATACCTCAACCAGGGCATCATACGCAATAGAGAGACAGTAAAATACTCTAACAATACCTCAACCAGGGCATCCTACACAATAGAGAGACAGTGAATACTCTAACAATACCTCAACCAGGGCATCATACACAATAGAGATACAGTAAAATACTCTTAACAATACCTCAACCAGGGCATCATACGCAATAGAGAGACAGTAAATACGCTAACAATACCTCAACCAGGGCATCATACACAATAGAGATACAGTAAAATACTCTAACAATACCTCAACCAGGGCATCATACGCAATAGAGATACAGTAAAATACGCTAACAATACCTCAACCAGGGCATCATACGCAATAGAGAGACAGTAAATACGCTAACAATACCTCAACCAGGGCATCATACGCAATAGAGATACAGTAAAATACGTTAACAATACCTCAACCAGGGCATCATACACAATAGAGAGACAGTAAAATACTCTAACAATACCTCAACCAGGGCATCATACACAATAGAGAGACAGTAAATACGCTAACAATACCTCAACCAGGGCATCATATGCAATAGAGATACAGTAAAATACGTTACAATACCTCAACCAGGGCATCATACACAATAGAGATACAGTAAAATACTCTAACAATACCTCAACCAGGGCATCATACACAATAGAGAGACAGTAAATACGCTAACAATACCTCAACCAGGGCATCATACGCAATAGAGATACAGTAAAATACTAATAATACAGGGCATCATACGCAATAGAGATAAAGTAAAATACTTAACAATACCTCAACCAGGGCATCATACACAATAGAGACAGTAAAATACGTTAACAATACCTCAACCAGGGCATCATACACAATAGAGAGACAGTAAATACGCTAACAATACCTCAACCAGGGCATCATACACAATAGAGAGACAGTAAATACGCTAACAATACCTCAACCAGGGCATCATACGCAATAGAGAGACAGTAAATACGCTAACAATACCTCAACCAGGGCATCATACACAATAGAGAGACAGTAAATACGCTAACAATACCTCAACCAGGGCATCATACGCAATAGAGAGACAGTAAATACGCTAACAATACCTCAACCAGGGCATCATACACAATAGAGAGACAGTAAAATACTCTAACAATACCTCAACCAGGGCATCATACGCAATAGAGAGACAGTAAATACGCTAACAATACCTCAACCAGGGCATCATACACAATAGAGAGACAGTAAAAACAATACCTCAACCAGGGCATCATACGCAATAGAGAGACAGTAAATACGTTAACAATACCTCAACCAGGGCATCATACACAATAGAGAGACAGTAAATACGCTAACAATACCTCAACCAGGGCATCATACACAATAGAGAGACAGTAAATACGCTAACAATACCTCAACCAGGGCATCATACGCAATAGAGAGTCAGTAAATACGCTAACAATACCTCAACCCGGGCTTCTACACCTGCATTGCTTGCTGTTTGGGGTTTTAGGCTGGGTTTCTAAACAGCACTTTGAGATATCAGCTGATGTACGAAGGGCTATATAAATACATTAGATTTGATTTGATTTGAATAGAGAGACAGTAAATACGCTAACAATACCTCAACCAGGGCATCATACACAATAGAGACAGTAAAATATGCTAACAATACCTCAACCAGGGCATCATACACAATAGAGACAGTAAAATATGCTAACAATACCTCAACCAGGGCATCATACACAATAGAGAGACAGTAAAATACTCTAACAATACCTCAACCAGGGCATCATACGCAATAGAGATACAGTAAAATACTCTAACAATACCTCAACCAGGGCATCATACACAATAGAGAGACAGTAAAATACTCTAACAATACCTCAACCAGGGCATCATACACAATAGAGAGACAGTAAAATACTCTAACAATACCTCAACCAGGGCATCATACGCAATAGAGATACAGTAAAATACTCTAACAATACCTCAACCAGGGCATCATACACAATAGAGATACAGTAAAATACTCTAACAATACCTCAACCAGGGCATCATACACAATAGAGAGACAGTAAATACGCTAACAATACCTCAACCAGGGCATCATACGCAATAGAGATACAGTAAAATACATGAACAATACCTCAACCAGGGCATCATACACAATAGAGATACAGTAAATACGCTAACAATACCTCAACCAGGGCATCATACACAATAGAGACAGTAAAATACGTTAACAATACCTCAACCAGGGCATCATACACAATAGAGAGACAGTAAATACGCTAACAATACCTCAACCAGGGCATCATACACAATAGAGAGACAGTACATACTCTAACAATACCTCAACCAGGGCATCATACACAATAGAGACAGTAAAATACGCTAACAATACCTCAACCAGGGCATCATATACAATAGAGACAGTAAAATACGCTAACAATACTTCAACCAGGGCATCATACACAATAGAGACAGTAAAATACGCTAACAATACCTCAACCAGGGCATCATACACAATAGAGACAGTAAAATACGCTAACAATACCTCAACCAGGGCATCATAAACAATAGAGACAGTAAAATACACTAACAATACCTCAACCAGGGCATCATACGCAATAGAGAGACAGTAAAATACGCTAAGAATACCTCAACCAGGGCATCATACACACTTACTTAGTATAACACACCCAATTGCATTTGTTATGAAGATGAGATATGAAATATACTGTAGAAAAGATACGGAACATAAAAACCTCTCGGACCAAAGACATGAAGCACACTATAAGGACCGTATGAAGTATAAATGTCTGGTGCCAGAAACGGACTGGTATTTCAGGCAAATTCGAAGACAGGCTGGTGGATCTTTGTTGGCTAGTTAAAATGTTTGTTTTTTTGCGCAAAATTATAATTGTTCCACCTGATCTCATAGTTTCACTTCGGGATTTGACGTAAATGAACCAACGTCGATATTTGACCATTTTTCCCCCGCGTGGTTACAGAGTTCAAACAGAAACAACTCAAAAGGGTTAAGTGTAGGTATTAATTCCGAATGGTTAAGGTTAGTGCATGAAACTAAATAATAATAAACAAAGCTGTTTCCATTTCATACCATCAAGTACTCTGCTTTCTGGAGCAGGTATTCCCAAACTGGGGTACGCCAAATAAAAATGTGATTCACATTTTTTAAATAATATGAAATAACAAAATATATATGTATAAATTATTCACATTTTCAAACAGTCCATTTATATTTTCCAACAGGGCAATACATTTGGGTGAGTTTCTTTTCTCGTCTGAGTTAAACCATCTCATGTTCAGCGAAATAACAACACAATGTCAAATACAGGTAGCCTAGTCAAATGAATTAACATCCAATCACATTAACCGTTACTCTCTCGCGGGAATTCCACTAATTCCACTAGCTGCTGCTCATTCCGTTTGTTCAAAAATTGATAAATGGTCCAAAAAAGTAAGGCCCGTGTTCATAGAGAAACATACCATCTCTACTGGTAGTACTGCTACTACCAGCAGTACTACACCTGCACCTGTCGACGACACATGTTGTTCTGCTTCCAAGGCCACATCCAATGCTAGCATCAGTAATTCTACATTTGTTGTTAGTCCAGCTAGCATGGACACTGACAGTTGTGAATCTGATTAAGCCCGAAGAGCTTCTTTAGTTGAGAGACAAGCTTCAAGTTCTTTACTGACCATAATCACTTGTCTCACTGCTTGCATGATGACGAGTTTCTCACACGACTGGCCTATCTTGGTGATGTTTTTTCTCGCCTGAATTAATCTGAATCTGGGATTTACAGGGACTCTCCGCAACTCCACAACTATGTTCAATCGGCGGGACAAAATGATTAAGAAGTTGGAGCTCTTCTCTGTCTGCATTAACAAGGACAACACACAAGTCTTTCAATCATTGTATGATTTGTTTGTGTGCAAATGAACTCAAGCTTACGAACAATGTCAAATGTGATATAGAGAAGCACAATTACGCAGGTACTTTCCCAAAACAGAGGACACAAACAACTGGATTCGTTATCCCTTTCATGCCCTGCCTCCAGTCCATTTACTGATATCTGAACAAGAGAGCCTCATAGAAATTCCAACAAGCGGTTCTGTAAAAATGTAATTTAATTAGAAGCCACTTCCAGATTTCTGGATTGGGCTGCGCTCAGAGTATCCTGCCTTGGCAAATCGTGCTGTTAAGACACTGATGACCTTTGCAACCACGTACCTATGTGAGAGTGGATTCTCGGCCTTCACTAGCACAAGCACAGACTGTGTGTGGAAAATGATTTAAGACTGAGACTCTCTCCAATACAACCCAACATTGCAGAGTTATGTACATCCTTTCAAGCACACACTTCTCATTAACCAGAGTTATTTACAATTAGTGATGAACAAATAAGGTTTTATATGTAAGATGGTTAAATAAAGAGCAAAATGATTGATTATTATCATATTATTATTTGTGCCCTGGTCCAATAAGAGCTATTTGTCACTTCCCAAGAGCCGGGTTGTGACCGAAACTCACGCTCATTCTTATGTTTTATAAATGTATCATATAGTGTGTGTGTGGCAGGCTTACAATGATGGCAAAAAAACACATTTGAGAGTGCGCTGACCCTGGTGCTAGAGGGGGTACGCAGCTGGAGGTTGAACGTTTGAAGGGGTATGGGACTATAAAAAGGCTGGGAACCACTGTACTAGAGCATTATGAACTCCTGGGGTGCAGTGGTCTAAGCAGCATGCTCTCATTCTGAGCCTTGGCCGAGCCGTGTATGTCGACATTTCCAAAAATGGGCCTGTGTGTTAGAAATGCACGGGATGATCTCTGGTCCCAGTCTGCCCCTGGCTGGAAGTGTATGACTAGTTATTGAAATGTTTTATTTCACTAGGCAAGCCAGTTAAAGAACAAATTATTATTTCACAATAACAGCCTACCCCTGCCAAACCCTCACGACACTGTGCCAATTGTGCCCCACCCTATGGGACTCCTATGACACAGCCAGTTGTGAACCAGGGTCTGTGGTGACGCCTCGAGCACTGAGATTCAGTGCCTTAGACCGCTGCACCACTCGGGAGTAAACTATTACATGGTTGAAGCTACCTGTGAGGCAGAGAGCAGTAGTCAGTGATAGATGGCAGTACATTTAAATGTTAAAAGACACAGCGTATACAGAATAAATATTATAAATGGAGGTCAAACCCCGGCTGTCGGCGAGTAATTGGTCCCAGAGTGTCAGTGGTGTAATGCCCCTGTGTTGTGTTCCTGGGCTGGCCAGCACACATACTCAAGCACGCACACACACACACACACACACACACACACACACACACACACACACACACACACACACACACACACACACACACACACACACACACACACACACACACACACACACACACACACACACACTCACACTCACACACTCACACACACTCACACACACGCGCTTGCATGTACTGTACCCCGTCTCTCATTACCTTGTCAAACTATGCAACTGGAAGGAATACAGATGAATGACAGAATGCTAATAGACCAAATCTGACAGATGAGTTGGGGAACAGAAATGCAGGTTGTAATTTATTGTGATGAGTTATGTGCCGGAGGCAGCTCTGCAGGGTAGTCACTAGCTGGCACAGCCACAAAGTCATCAAATCTGATTTGAATCCTAACCATAACCTTAACCCTAACCTTAACCACATTGCTAACCTTATGACTAACCCTAATGTTAAATTAAATAAATAAAACATTATCATGGTTTTTTATAACATATAGCCAATTTTCACTTTTCAGCCCGTCCATCGAGTGGATATCGCTCAGCTCTTCCTGCAGGACAAGACACACTTAGGTTGGAGTCATTAAAACTCGTTTTTCAACCACTCCACACATTTCTTGTTATCAAACTATAGTTTTGGCAAGTCGGGTATTAATCTACTTTGTGCATGACACAAAACATTTTTCCAACAATGGTTTACAGACAGATTATTTCACTTATAATTCACTGTATCACAATTCCAGTGGGTCAGAAGTTTACATACACTAAGTTGACTGTGCCTTTAAATAGGTTGGAAAATTCCAGAAAATGATGTCATGGCTTTAGAAGCTTCTGATAGGCTAATTGACATCATTTACCTGTGGATGTATTTCAAGGCCTACCTTCAAACTCAGTGCCTCTTTGCTTGACCTCATGGGAAAATCAAAAGAAATCAAGTCTGGTTCATTCTTGGGAGCAATTTCCAAACGCCTGAAGGTACCACGTTCATCTGTACAAACAATAGTACGCAAGTATAAACACCATGGGACCACGCAGCCGTCATACCGCTCAGGAAGGAGACGCGTTCTGTCTCCTAGAGATGAATGTACTTTGGTGGAAAAGTGCAAATCAGACCCAGAACATCAGCAAAGGACTTGTGAAGATGCTGGAGGAAACAGGTACAAAAGTATCGATATCCACAGTAAAACGAGTCCTATATTGTCAAAACCTAAAAGGACGCTCAGCAAGGAAGAAGCCACTGCTCCAAAACAGTCATAAAAAAGCCAGACTACAGTTTGCAACGGCACATGGGGACAAAGATCGTACTTTTTGGAGAAATGTCCCCTGGTCTGATGAAACAAAAATAGAACTGTTTGGCCATAATGAACATCGTTATGTTTGGAGGAAAAAGGGGGAGGATTGCATGCCAAAGAACACAATCCCGACTGTGAAGCACGGGGGTGGCAGCATGTTGTGGGGGTACTTTGCTGCAGGAGGGACTGGTGCACTCTACAAAATAGATGCCATCATGAGGAGGGGAAATTATGTGAAAATATAGAAGCAGCATCTTAAGTTGGAAGTTAAACATCAGTCAGGAAGTTAAAGCTTGGTCGCGAATGGGTCTTCCAAATGGACAATGCCCCCAAGCATACTTCCAAAGCTGTAGCAAAATTGGAGTGCCCATCACAAAGCCCTGACATCAATCCTATAGAACATTTGTGGGCAGAACTGAAAAAGTGTGTGCGAGCAAGGAGGCCTACAAACCTGACTCAGTTACACCAGCTCTGTCAGGAGGAATGGGCCAAAATTCACCCAACTTATTGTGGGAAGCTTGTAGAAGGCTACCCGAAACGTTTGACCCAAGTTAAACAATTTAAAGGCAATACTACCAAATACTAATTGAGTGTATGTAAACTTCTGACCCACCGGGAATGTGATGAAAGAAATAAAAGCTGAAATAAATCATTCTCTCTATGTATTTGGCTAAGGTGTATGTAAACTTCCAAATTCAACTGTAACAGTCTATGTCTTTCTCTTCTTATTCAAACTATATTGAGGGATACAGTAAACTAACTTGTATTTGTACAGTTATTGCTTACATCAGCATAGCCTCATAAATAATCCCCGTCAACCCCTTTCCTCCCGGAATTAGATGCTTAAAGTTTAGACAACATGATGCGGCTTTACTTTCAAGGCACAAACCAAAACACAGGCACATCTCCAACAACAACCGTCATGTTGCTACACTTCATCTTTATACAGAGCTAAATGTGGATGATTGAATTGTCCCCGGTTGATTCTGTTAATCATTTGACTAATATGCCACTTCCAACTGTCTGCATTAACTATCTAGAGGCACATGGAGTCAAAACTGTCCCACATTCCTTGGTAAGTGTGGGACCGGGTGCTCCCTGCCCCTCTCCCAGGGCCCGGGTGCTCTTCCCTTCCCCTGTGATTGCTCCTATTGGGTAATAGAGTGATTTATCCCCAGTAGGACCCCTCCCCCTCCTCTCTCCTTAATCAGAAGTCCCTGGGCTAATTAGCCCCTAGTCAGCCCAGGTCCCTGAACAGAGCAGGCTCATTAGACCTTCTGCCTAATATTTGCTCAATGGGAGAGGGAGGGAGGGAGGGAGGGGGAGAGGGAGGGAGGGAGGGAGGGTGTGCCATCACAGCAGCAAGATTTGTGATCTGTTGCCACAAGAAAAGGGCAACCAGTGAACAAACACCATTGTAAATACAACCCATATTTATGCTTATTTATTTTCCCTTGTTTACTTTAACCATTTGTACGTTGTTACAACACTGTATATATACATAATATGATATTTGTAATGTCTTTATTGTTTTGAAACTTCTGTATGTGTAATGTTTACTGTTAATTTTTATTGTTTACTTCACTTTTGTATATTATCTACCTCACTTGCTTTGGCAATGTTAACACATGTTTCCCATGCCAATAAAGAAAAGAGAGAGAGAGATGGGGGAGGGAGAGCAAGAAAGAGAGAGAGGGGGGAGGGAGCGCAAGAGAGTGAGAGAGTGAGCGAGAGAGAGGGAGAGAGAGAGAGCGAGAGAGAGAGGGAAGGAGGGAGAGAAATAGAGAGGGAGGCGGAAAGAGAGGGAGGGAGGGGCAGAAAATAGGAAGAGAGAGAGACTAGGATGACAGTAAGAGAGAGAGACTAGGATGACAGTAAGAGAGAGATAGACAAGGATGACAATAACATAGAGAGAGAGAGAGAAGGAGGGAAGGAGAGAGCGAGGGAGGGAGAAAGAGAGAGAGAGAGAGAGCAAGAAAGGGAGAGAGGGAGGGAGGGAGAGCAAGAAGAGAGAGGGGGAGGGAGAGCAAGAGAGTGAGAGAGTGAGCGAGAGCGAGAGTGAGCGAGAGAGAGAGAGAGAGAGGGAAGGAGTGAGAGAGTGAAATAGAGAGGGAGAGAGGGAGAGGGAAAGAGAGGGAGGGAGGGGGCAGAAAAGAGGAAGAGAGAGAGAAGGATGACAGTAAGAGAGAGAGAGAGAGACAGGGAGAGAGAGAGACTAGGATGACAGTAAGAGAGACAAGGATGACAGTAAGAGAGAGAGAAGGATGACAGTAGAGATGACAGAGAGAGAGAGAGAGAGAGAGAGAGAGAGAGAGCGACCAGTATAAAGCTTGCAGCTCCATGCATAGTCAATACACCAGTGTCAGCATCACCTCCTAGCAGACAGCTTATGGTGTAGCACCATTCAGCACATTTCCTCTTTCTCTGCTAATCTGTCGTTTTTTAAATGAGTCCATGCAGTGTTATCAGTCGTCTCCTTCCCTGATAAGGACTAAAGTAGGAGAGCTTCTATCTGCTCTGTCTGATGAAGGTGAGCCCGGGAGTGGAGCTGACTACATTTAGCTGGCTGCTGTTGCGTTGGCTGGAGCTTTTTCGCTTGACTGTGACCTTGCTCTCATGGCCAAATCTGTTGCCTTTAGAATGCCAATTCTTTTAAATGGGTGCCGCTATATTGTATGAGGGTGTATTGAGGCCTGGGGTGGTAGGTTCGAAACCCACACCGTTTTCAGGAGCAAGGTGTTCAAAAGCTTTTCTCCATTCAAACAATCTTCTCCACTCTGAAAGAGGCCAAAGTTGTTTGGCGCTCTCAACCTTCACACTCATCCTCATCTTTCCAGCCAGGCTATACCGTAGATTGTGTGGTGGACGGCGGGTGGCGGTCCTTCTCGGAGTCCCTGCCTGGCTGTGCGGCCCATAATCGCCTCTTATCACTCAGCGATTGGCTGACACGCTGAGCAGAGGGCTTGATGGGATGGTAATGACATCGTGTCTCTGTGTCTCTGTCTCCATGGTGCCACGCTCTCAATGTCACGCCGCTCTCTCTCACACACAGCCACCAGATGACAAGCTGAGGGGACAAACACTCCTGAATTAAGGACAGGACGGAAGAAGTGCCTAATGCCCTGTAACATGGTGTTACCTTTCCTTTACTCGAGTCATTTCAGAGACCAATTTGTGACCTGTATCACTCAGCTTAAGTGCTTTGGTTTTTGCTGCCACTCTAGTACAGCCTGTTGGAATGCAGATCGCCATTGTCTCTGTGGAGAAATGCAGTGCTGTTTGCCTAGCTTGGCTCTTCAACTTCCGACTCGAGTCCTGCTGTGTGACCAACCCTGTGTGTGTGTGGAGAGACAGAAATCCCTTTCCCTTTTCCTCCTTCTTAAACGGAGGCGATATGTCATCCTGACACCTGTTGGGTTGAGAAACGGATGTATTTTACTGCAGTGTCTCCTGGGAAGCCGACAGGCCGCCACAGCGGCGTGCTCCGTGCAGCAGCTCACTTTGTCTCAAGTGTCACCTGCAGGCTGCAGCCATGTGGCTGTGTGCTTTTCTTTTATTCAGCAGCTCACTTTGTCTCAAGTGTCACCTGCAGGCTCTCTCTCTCTCTTACTGTCATCCTAGTCTCTCTCTCTCTTCCTGTCATCCTAGTCTCTCTCTCTCTTACTGTCATCCTAGTCTCTCTCTCTCTCTCTCTTACTGTCATCCTAGTCTCTCTTTCTCTCTTACTGTCATCCTAGTCTCTCTCTCTCTCTTACTGTCATCCTAGTCTCTCTCGCTCTCTTACTGTCATCCTAGTCTCTCTCTCTCTCTCTCCCTTACTGTCATCATAGTCTCTCTCTCTCCCTTACTGTCATCCTAGTCTCTCTCTCTCTCTCTTACTGTCATCCTAGTCTCTCTCGCTCTCTTACTGTCATCCTAGTCTCTCTCTCTCTATCTTACTGCCACCCTAGTCTCTCTCTCTCTCTCTCTTACTGTCATCCTAGTCTCTCTCTCTCTCTTACTGTCATCCTAGTCTCTCTCTCTCTTACTGTCATCCTAGTCTCTCTCTCTCTCTCTCTCTCTCTCTCTTACTGTCATCATAGTCTCTCTCTCTCTATCTTACTGTCATCCTAGTCTCTCTCTCTCTTTCTTACTGTCATCCTAGTCTCTCTCTCTCTCTCTTACTGTTATCCTAGTCTCTCTCTCTCTCTTACTGTCATCATAGTCTCTCTCTCTCTTACTGTCATCCAAGTCTCTCTCTCTCTCTCTCTCTATCTCTTACTGTCATCCTAGTCTCTCTCTCTCTTACTGTCATCCCAGTCTCTCGCTCTATTACTGTCATCCTAGTCTCTCTCTCTCTCTCTCTCCCTCTTACTGTCATCCTAGTCTCTCTCTCTCTTACTGTCATCCAAGTCTCTCTCTCTCTCTCTATCTATCTCTAACTGTCATCCTAGTCTCTCTCTTACTGTCATCCTAGTCTCTCTCTCTCTCTCTCTCTCTCTCACTGTCATCCTAGTCTCTCTCTCTCTCTTACTGTCATCATAGTCTCTCTCTCTTTTACTGTCATCCTAGTCTCTCTCTCTCTATTACTGTCATCATAGTCTCTCTCTCTCTCTTTACTGTCATCCTAGTCTCTCTCTCTCTCTTTCTGTCATCCTAGTCTCTCTCTCTCTCTCTTACTGTCATCCTAGTCTCTCTCTATCTCTTACTGTCATCCTAGTCTCTCTCTCTCTTACTGTCATCCTAGTCTCTCTCTCTCTTACTGTCATCATAGTCTCTCTCTCTTTTACTGTCATCCTAGTCTCTTGCTCTCTATTACTGTCATCATAGTCTCTCTCTCTCTCTCTCTCTCTCTCTCTCTCTCTCTCTCTCTCTCTCTCTCTCTCTCTTACTGTCATCCTAGTCTCTCTCTCTCTCTTACTGTCATCCTTGTCTCTCTCTCTCTCTCTTACTGTCATCATAGTCTCTCTCTCTCTTACTGTCATCCTCATCTCTCTCTATCTGTTACTGTCATCCTAGTCTCTCTCTCTCTTACTATCATCCTAGTCTCTCTCTCTCTCTCTTACTGTCATCCTAGTCTCTCTCTCTCTCTTAATGTCATCATAGTCTCTCTCTCTCTCTCTTACTGTCATCATAGTCTCTCTCTCTCTCTCTTGCTGTCATCCTAGTCTCTCTCTCTCTTGCTGTCATCCTAGTCGCTCTCTCTATCTCTTACTGTCATCCTAGTCTCTCTCTCTCTTACTGTCATCATAGTCTCTCTCTCTCTCTCTTACTGTCATCATAGTCTCTCTCTCTCTCTCTCTTACTGTCATCCTAGTCTCTCTCTCTCTCACTGTCATCATAGTTTCTCTCTCTCTCTCTCTCTCTCTCTCTCTCTCTCTCTCTCTCTCTCTCTCTTACTGTCATCATAGTCTCCCTCTCTCTCTCTCTCTCTCTCTCTCTCTCTCTCTCTCTCTCTCTCTCTCTCTCTCTTACTGTCATCCTAGTCTATCTCTCTTACTGTCATCCAAGTCTCTCTCTCTCTTACTGTCATCCTAGTCTCTCTCTCTCTCTCTCTCTCTCTCTCTCTCTCTCTCTCTCTCTCTCTCTCTCTCTCTCTCTCTCTCTCTCTCTCTCTCTCTCTCTCTCTCTCTCTCTCTCTCTCTCTCTCTCTTACTGTCATCATAGTCTCTCTCTCTCTCTCTATCTCTCTCTCTCTCTCTCTCTCTCTCTCTCTCTTACTGTCATCCTAGTCTATCTCTCTTACTGTCATCCGAGTCTCTCTCTCTCTTACTGTCATCCTAGTCTCTTTCTCTCTCTCTTACTGTCATCCTAGTCTCTCTCTCTCTCTCTCTCTCTATCTCTTACTGTCATCCTAGTCTCTCTCTCTCTTACTGTCATCCTAGTCTTTCTCTCTCTCTTACTGTCATCATAGTCTCTCTCTCTCTCTCTTACTGTCATCCTAGTCTCTCTTTCTCTCTCTCTTACTGTTATCCTAGTCTCTCTCTCTCTTACTGTCATCATAGTCTCTCTCTCTCTCTCTCTCTCTCTCTCTCACTCTTACTGTCATCATAGTCTCTCTCTCTCTCTCTATCTCTCTCTCTCTCTCTCTCTCTCTCTCTCTCTCTCTCTCTTAATGTCATCCTAGTCTCTCTCTCTCTCTCTCTTACTGTCATCATAGTCTCTCTCTCTCTCTCTCTTACTGTCATCCTAGTCTCTCTCTCTTACTGTCTTCATAGTCTCTCTCTCTCTCTCTTACTGTCATCCTAGTCTCTCTCTCTCTCTTTCTGTCATCATAGTCTCTCTCTCTCTTACTGTCATCCTAGTCTCTCTCTCTCTCTCTCTTACTGTCATCATAGTCTCTCTCTCTCTCTCTCACTCTTACTGTCATCATAGTCTCTCTCTCTCTCTCTCTCTCTTACTGTCATCCTAGTCTATCTCTCTTACTGTCATCCGAGTCTCTCTCTCTCTTACTGTCATCCTAGTCTCTTTCTCTCTCTCTCTCTATATCTTACTGTCATCCTAGTCTCTCTCTCTCTTACTGTCATCATAGTCTCTCTCTCTCTCTTACTGTCATCCTAGTCTCTCTTTCTCTCTCTCTTACTGTTATCCTAGTCTCTCTCTCTCTCTCTCTCTCTCTCTCTCTCTCTCTAGTCTCTCTCTCTCTGTCTCTCTCTCTCTCTCTCTCTCTCTCTCTCTCTCTCTCTCTCTCTCTCTCTCTCTCTCTCTCTCTCTCTCTCTCTCACTCTTACTGTCATCATAGTCTCTCTCTCTCTCTCTATCTCTCTCTCTCTCTCTCTCTCTCTCTCTCTTTACTGTCATCCTAGTCTATCTCTCTTACTGTCATCCGAGTCTCTCTCTCTCTTACTGTCATCCTAGTCTCTTTCTCTCTCTCTCTTACTGTCATCCTAGTCTCTCTCTCTCTCTCTCTCTCTATCTCTTACTGTCATCCTAGTCTCTCTCTCTCTTACTGTCATCCTAGTCTTTCTCTCTCTCTTACTGTCATCATAGTCTCTCTCTCTCTCTCTTACTGTCATCCTAGTCTCTCTTTCTCTCTCTCTTACTGTTATCCTAGTCTCTCTCTCTTTACTGTCATCATAGTCTCTCTCTCTCTCTCTCTCTCTCTCTCTCTCACTCTTACTGTCATCATAGTCTCTCTCTCTCTCTCTATATCTCTCTCTCTCTCTCTCTCTCTCTCTCTCTCTCTCTCTCTTAATGTCATCCTAGTCTCTCTCTCTCTCTCTTACTGTCATCATAGTCTCTCTCTCTCTCTCTCTTACTGTCATCCTAGTCTCTCTCTCTTACTGTCATCATAGTCTCTCTCTCTCTCTCTTACTGTCATCCTAGTCTCTCTCTCTCTCTTACTGTCATCATAGTCTCTCTCTCTCTTACTGTCATCCTAGTCTCTCTCTCTCTCTCTCTCTTACTGTCATCATAGTCTCTCTCTCTCTCTCTCACTCTTACTGTCATCATAGTCTCTCTCTCTCTCTCTCTCTCTCTCTTACTGTCATCCTAGTCTATCTCTCTTACTGTCATCCGAGTCTCTCTCTCTCTTACTGTCATCCTAGTCTCTTTCTCTCTCTCTCTCTATATCTTACTGTCATCCTAGTCTCTCTCTCTCTTACTGTCATCATAGTCTCTCTCTCTCTCTTACTGTCATCCTAGTCTCTCTTTCTCTCTCTCTTACTGTTATCCTAGTCTCTCTCTCTCTCTCTCTCTCTCTCTCTTACTGTCATCATAGTCTCTCTCTCTCTCTCTTTACTGTCATCCTAGTCTCTCTCTCTTACTGTCATCATAGTCTCTCTCTCTCTCTCTCTTACTGTCATCCTAGTCTCTCTCTCTCTTACTGTCATCATAGTCTCTCTCTCTCTTACTGTCATCCTAGTCTCTCTCTCTCTCTCTCTCTCTCTCTCTCTCTTACTATCATCCTAGTCTCTCTCTCTCTCTCTTACTGTCATCCTAGTCTCTCTCTCTCTTACTGTCATCATAGTCTCTCTCTCTCTCTCTCTCTCTCTCTCTCTCTCTCTTACTGTCATCATAGTCTCTCTCTCTCTTGCTGTCATCCTAGTCTCTCTCTCTATCTCTTACTGTCATCCTAGTCTCTCTCTCTCTTACTGTCATCATAGTCTCTCTCTCTCTCTTACTGTCATCATAGTCTCTCTCTCTCTCTTACTGTCATCCTAGTCTCTCTCTCTCTCTCTCACTGTCATCATAGTCTCTCTCTCTCTTACTGTCATCATAGTCTCTCTCTCTTACTGTCATCATAGTCTCTCTCTCTCTCTCTCTCTCTCTCTCTCTCTCTTACTGTCATCCTAGTCTATCTCTCTCACTGTCATCCGAGTCTCTCTCTCTCTCTTACTGTTATCCTAGTCTCTTTCTCTCTCTCTCTTACTGTCATCCTAGTCTCTCTCTCTCTCTCTCTCTCTATCTATCTCTTACTGTCATCCTAGTCTCTCTCTCTCTTACTGTCATCATAGTCTTTCTCTCTCTCTTACTGTCATCATAGTCTCTCTCTCTCTCTTACTGTCATCCTAGTCTCTCTTTCTCTCTCTCTTACTGTTATCCTAGTCTCTCTCTCTCTCTCTCTCTCTCTCTCTTACTGTCATCCTAGTCTATCTCTCTCTCTCTCACTCTTACTGTCATCATAGTCTCTCTCTCTCTCTCTCTCTTAATGTCATCCTAGTCTCTCTCTCTCTCTCTCTCTTTACTGTCATCATAGTCTCTCTCTCTCTCTCTCTTACTGTCATCCTAGTCTCTCTCTTACTGTCATCATAGTCTCTCTCTCTCTCTCTTACTGTCATCCTAGTCTCTCTTTCTCTCTTACTGTCATCCTAGTCTCTCTCTCTCTCTCTCTCTCTCTCTCTCTCTCTTACTGTCATCATAGTCTCTCTCTCTCTCTCTCTCTCTCTCTCTCTCTCTCTCTCTCTCTCTCTCTCTTCTCTTACTGTCATCATAGTCTCTCTCTCTTACTGTCATCCTAGTCTCTCTCTCTCTCTCTCTCTCCCTCTTACTGTCATCCTAGTCTCTCTCTCTTACTGTCATCCTAGCCTCTCTCTCTCTCTTACTGTCATCCTAGCCTCTCTCTCTCTCTTTACTGTCATCATAGTCTCTCTCTCTTACTGTCATCATAGTCTCTCTCTCTCTTACTGTCATCCTAGTCTCTCTCTCTCTCTCTTACTGTCATCATAGTCTCTCTCTCTCTCTCTCTCTCTCTCTCTCTTACTGTCATCCTAGTATCTCTCTCTTACTGTCATCCTAGTCTCTCTCTCTCTCTCTCTCTCTCTCTCTCTCTCTCTCTCTCTCTCTCTCTCTCTCTCTCTCTCTCTCTCTCTCTCTCTCTCTCTCTCTCTCTCTCTCACTCTTACTGTCATCATAGTCTCTCTCTCTCTCTTATCTGTCATCTCTCTCTCTCTCTCTCTCTTACTGTCATCCTAGTCTATCTCTCTTACTGTCATCCGAGTCTCTCTCTCTCTTTACTGTCATCCTAGTCTCTTCTCTCTCTCTTACTGTCATCCTAGTCTCTCTCTCTCTCTCTCTCTCTATCTCTTACTGTCATCCTAGTCTCTCTCTCTCTTACTGTCATCCTAGTCTTTCTCTCTCTCTTACTGTCATCATAGTCTCTCTCTCTCTCTTACTGTCATCCTAGTCTCTCTTTCTCTCTCTCTTACTGTTATCCTAGTCTCTCTCTCTCTTACTGTCATCATAGTCTCTCTCTCTCTCTCTCTCTCTCTCTCACTCTTACTGTCATCATAGTCTCTCTCTCTCTCTCTATCTCTCTCTCTCTCTCTCTCTCTCTCTCTCTCTCTCTCTCTTAATGTCATCCTAGTCTCTCTCTCTCTCTCTTTACTGTCATCATAGTCTCTCTCTCTCTCTCTTACTGTCATCCTAGTCTCTCTCTCTTACTGTCATCATAGTCTCTCTCTCTCTCTTACTGTCATCCTAGTCTCTCTCTCTCTCTTACTGTCATCATAGTCTCTCTCTCTCTTACTGTCATCCTAGTCTCTCTCTCTCTCTTCTTACTGTCATTATAGTCTCTCTCTCTCTCTCTCACTCTTACTGTCATCATAGTCTCTCTCTCTCTCTCTCTCTCTTACTGTCATCCTAGTCTATCTCTCTTACTGTCATCCGAGTCTCTCTCTCTCTTACTGTCATCCTAGTCTCTTTCTCTCTCTCTCTCTATCTTACTGTCATCCTAGTCTCTCTCTCTTACTGTCTCATAGTCTCTCTCTCTCTCTTACTGTCATCCTAGTCTCTCTTTCTCTCTCTTACTGTCATCCTCTCTCTCTCTCTCTCTCTCTCTCTCTCTCCTCTCTCTCTCTCTCTCTCTCTCTCTCTCTCTCTCTCTCTCTCTCTCTCTCTCTCTCTCTCTCTCTCTCTCTCTCACTCTTACTGTCATCATAGTCTCTCTCTCTCTCTCTCTCTCTCTCTCTCTCTCTCTCTTACTGTCATCCTAGTCTATCTCTCTTACTGTCATCCGAGTCTCTCTCTCTCTTACTGTCATCCTAGTCTCTTTCTCTCTCTCTCTTTACTGTCATCCTAGTCTCTCTCTCTCTCTCTCTCTCTATCTCTTACTGTCATCCTAGTCTCTCTCTCTCTTACTGTCATCCTAGTCTTTCTCTCTCTCTTACTGTCATCATAGTCTCTCTCTCTCTCTCTACTGTCATCCTAGTCTCTCTTTCTCTCTCTCTTACTGTTATCCTAGTCTCTCTCTCTCTTACTGTCATCATAGTCTCTCTCTCTCTCTCTCTCTCTCTCTCACTCTTACTGTCATCATAGTCTCTCTCTCTCTCTCTATATCTCTCTCTCTCTCTCTCTCTCTCTCTCTCTCTCTCTCTCTTAATGTCATCCTAGTCTCTCTCTCTCTCTCTCTTACTGTCATCATAGTCTCTCTCTCTCTCTCTCTTACTGTCATCCTAGTCTCTCTCTCTTACTGTCATCATAGTCTCTCTCTCTCTCTCTTACTGTCATCCTAGTCTCTCTCTCTCTCTTACTGTCATCATAGTCTCTCTCTCTCTTACTGTCATCCTAGTCTCTCTCTCTCTCTCTCTTACTGTCATCATAGTCTCTCTCTCTCTCTCACTCTTACTGTCATCATAGTCTCTCTCTCTCTCTCTCTCTCTCTCTTTACTGTCATCCTAGTCTATCTCTCTTACTGTCATCCGAGTCTCTCTCTCTCTTACTGTCATCCTAGTCTCTTTCTCTCTCTCTCTCTATATCTTACTGTCATCCTAGTCTCTCTCTCTCTTACTGTCATCATAGTCTCTCTCTCTCTCTTACTGTCATCCTAGTCTCTCTTTCTCTCTCTCTTACTGTTATCCTAGTCTCTCTCTCTCTCTCTCTCTCTCTCTCTCTCTCTTACTGTCATCATAGTCTCTCTCTCTCTCTCTCTTACTGTCATCCTAGTCTCTCTCTCTTACTGTCATCATAGTCTCTCTCTCTCTCTTACTGTCATCCTAGTCTCTCTCTCTCTTACTGTCATCATAGTCTCTCTCTCTCTTACTGTCATCCTAGTCTCTCTCTCTCTCTCTCTCTCTCTCTTACTATCATCCTAGTCTCTCTCTCTCTCTCTTACTGTCATCCTAGTCTCTCTCTCTCTTACTGTCATCATAGTCTCTCTCTCTCTCTCTCTCTCTCTCTCTCTCTCTCTACTGTCATCATAGTCTCTCTCTCTCTTGCTGTCATCCTAGTCTCTCTCTCTATCTCTTACTGTCATCCTAGTCTCTCTCTCTCTTACTGTCATCATAGTCTCTCTCTCTCTCTTACTGTCATCATAGTCTCTCTCTCTCTCTTACTGTCATCCTAGTCTCTCTCTCTCTCTCTCACTGTCATCATAGTCTCTCTCTCTCTTACTGTCATCATAGTCTCTCTCTCTTACTGTCATCATAGTCTCTCTCTCTCTCTCTCTCTCTCTCTCTTACTGTCATCCTAGTCTATCTCTCTCACTGTCATCCGAGTCTCTCTCTCTCTCTTACTGTTATCCTAGTCTCTTTCTCTCTCTCTCTTACTGTCATCCTAGTCTCTCTCTCTCTCTCTCTCTCTATCTATCTCTTACTGTCATCCTAGTCTCTCTCTCTCTTACTGTCATCATAGTCTTTCTCTCTCTCTTACTGTCATCATAGTCTCTCTCTCTCTCTTACTGTCATCCTAGTCTCTCTTTCTCTCACTCTTACTGTTATCCTAGTCTCTCTCTCTCTCTCTCTCTCTCTCTTTCTGTCATCCTAGTCTATCTCTCTCTCTCTCACTCTTACTGTCATCATAGTCTCTCTCTCTCTCTCTCTCTCTTAATGTCATCCTAGTCTCTCTCTCTCTCTCTCTCTTACTGTCATCATAGTCTCTCTCTCTCTCTCTCTTACTGTCATCCTAGTCTCTCTCTCTTACTGTCATCATAGTCTCTCTCTCTCTCTCTTACTGTCATCCTAGTCTCTCTTTCTCTCTTACTGTCATCCTAGTCTCTCTCTCTCTCTCTCTCTCTCTCTCTCTCTCTTACTGTCATCATAGTCTCTCTCTCTCTCTCTCTCTCTCTCTCTCTCTCTCTCTCATCTCTCTCTCTCTCTCTCTTACTGTCATCATAGTCTCTCTCTTTACTGTCATCCTAGTCTCTCTCTCTCTCTCTCTCTCTCTTACTGTCATCCTAGTCTCTCTCTCTTACTGTCATCCTAGCCTCTCTCTCTCTCTTACTGTCATCCTAGCTCTCTCTCTCTTACTGTCATCATAGTCTCTCTCTCTCTTACTGTCATCATAGTCTCTCTCTCTCTTACTGTCATCCTAGTCTCTCTCTCTCTCTCTTACTGTCATCTCTCTCTCTCTCATCTCTCTCTCTCTCTCTCTCTCTCTCTCTCTCTCTCTCTCTCTCACTCTTACTGTCATCATAGTCTCTCTCTCTCTCTCTCTCTCTCTCTCTCTCACTCTTACTGTCATCATAGTCTCTCTCTCTCTCTCTCTCTCTCTCTCTCTCTCTCTCTCTCTCTCTCTCTCTCTCTCTCTCTCTCATCATAGTCTCTCTCTCTCTCTTACTGTCACACACAACACTATCTGTCTATATTCAAGCCTTTGCCCTTTTGCCTTACACTGGCTCACATTCATGCACAAACAGGCACATCCGTCTGTATTTGTTACTCTGTCCGCCCACCCAGCCTGAATGAGCCTACCACTTCTGTGCACTTCCTCCAGTCCTCTCAAATAGCCCATCTGGGCATGTGCATACAAGCAATCCAATAGCCCACAATACATATGTATGGAAATTCCATATTCAACAGACTGGATTTTACTGCCAGTTATCTGTGGGCGTGGGCCCATCTAGAGAAGAAGAGATGGAGAGAGAGAGGGAGAGATGGAGAGATGGAGAGAGAGAGGGAGAGAAGAGAGATGGTGAGGAGAAAGAGATGGAGAGAGAGATGGAGAGAGTAAAAGAGAGGAATGATGTAGATGGTGCAGTAATTTATGTTCATAATGGTGTTCTTTACCAGACCAGCCTTCTGCACTATAATACACAGAGCCGGCGTTTCACAGACCCAAACCCAATTGACCTCTTTTTACATACCCACATATTTTCCTCTGTTTCATTCCCCATCTCCCCCTCTTCCTCTCCCCTCTATGTCTTCCCCCTATCCTCCCGATTCTTGCGCTCTCCCTTTCCCTCTCTCCATCCGTCGCCCCCTCTCTTCTGTCTCATTCACCATCTCCCGATCTCTCTCCCCTCTCTCTCTGGTGTTGCCTGCGCCTCGCCTCATTTCCTCAACTAATGGAGACAAGGAGGCATGGTGAGAGGGGGGGCAGAGAGAGAGAGAGAAACCGAGCGAGCGACAGAGAGAGAGAGTGAGAGGAGGAGAGAGACCGATGGAGAGAGAGAGACAGATGGATAACATCCCAAATACCTCAGATAATAAAACCCAAACGTTCCACGAGTGAGTCGTGTCTAACTTTAAAAGAAATAATGATTACGACCGCGGAGACAGATTATGATTCATAGGCTGTGTTCGTGACTGATAAGGCCCTCTGAGTGGGGTTAAAGAGTCACCCAGACGTGGGTGTCTTATTGTGGGCAGTCAGCCATATGAACAGAGCATTCTTCACCTGGTCTCCACAGTGGCATGTTCTTTTGGAACATAGCAGATAGACAGGGATGTTTCTATGACAACAACCAGTCTCGTCCTCAACCTGAGCTCCCCATGTAATTCATTAGGCAGCAAGCCACTAGATGTATTATCAGGTATCCGAGAGAAAGAAAGTAAAACCACATGAATAAACATTATGAACCCACAACAAACTAAAAGGCGCGATGCATCTACACACTGAAGCTGTAGCTCCTAAGAATACAGCAACAGAGGTATCCACGCACGCACTCACACACGCACACAAGCGTGCACACAAACACGCACACAAACAAAGCTGGGTCCCCGTTCCTGCCCATCTCCCTCATGGTGCTCTTTCACCCAGCTGCAGGAAAGTGATTTGGACCCGTGAGCGCCCCTCCATGCCATCCATCTGTTACCGTGGGACCGGGCCTTGGTCCAGACAGCTCTGCATCTGTGTGTGTGTGTGTGTGTGCAGCAGCTGACTGTAGCATGCCAGCCAGGCCTCTGGGCTGGCACCGTTCAGCACTAATGCTAGCGCTAGCAGTAAGGGCCTCCAGGGGACACGACAGGGGGGGCCACACACAGCCCAGAACACAGCACAGCTGAACAGGTTAGAGGGAGGACGATGGAGGGGCTCGCTAAGGACAGGGATGGGAGGGGTGCTATTGTCCCTTAGGGGAAACAATGGGACATCGGGTGAGGGCGGATGCTCAGGACGAGGGGTGGAGGGTGAGGGAAAGGGTGAGGTAGGCTAATTGAGCAAACACCTCTTTAGGGCACCAGCCCTCCAACGAGTAGCCAGTCTAACCATTCTTTAGGAGGCCACTGACTGGAAATGAACAATGGACAATTGGAAACCATAAAAAAAGCATCTATACTATGTAACTAGGCCATGCTATGTATTACTATAATTGACTAACATGATATCCTTGTTGTTATGTGCATACAGTAATAAAGTATGTGAAGTAGCACTGTGCCACACTAAAAGCATGCTAACGGTCATGCCGGTTGCAGGGCCGCGCACTCGGCCTTGTCTGTCTGATAAACGCTGGCCTCGCCACTGCTTCTTTAAATGCGGGTGACATTTACATGAAGTGCCTCATTTGTGCCAAGGACAGAAGGGTGGCCTGTTAACAATTAAAAGGGTGCTTAATGGGGCATGCAAATGCTATTTTGAGAGCATGTTGTGGGAAGAAGAATTGGGCATAGCCTATTAGGAAGAAATCAGAGCAGTGTTCCCCTGAAGTGGGCCAAGGTCAGCACTAGCTGGGAGGATGGCAGGTCTACTATCTGGGTTAAAAACTCAGCACAGCACAAAGACACTTCAAACACCTGACAAAAGCCAGTTTAACCCAAACATATATATATATATAGAGAGAGAGAGATAGACGAGAGAGACAGACACAGACAACAACACGCAGGCACACAAGCACTCATCGGCACGCACGCAAGCACGCACGCACGCACACACACACACACACACACACACATTCTTCCTCTTTCTCCTCTCTCCTCTTCTCTGTCAGTGGGGGACATTATGATCGTTAGCTGAACCCACCTCCGTTGTTTTGTCAGCAAATCGCTCCCCAGAGCAGAGCACTTATCATGGTAGAGAAAGACTCTCCTCTCCTTACAGCGAAGGGAGACAAAAATATATGGTTCAATTATAGTGTCTGTCAGCCCTGCATGAGCTTGTGATGGACTGAGTCGAGTTGAGCTTGATGCTGGAGAGAGAGAGAAAGGGAGAGAACAATAAAGTGAGAGAACGAGAAAGAGAGAGAGAACGAGAAAGAAAGAGAGAGAACGAGAAAGAGAGCGAGAGAGAGAAATAACTAAATTCTCCAACTAATGCGCGTTGCAAAATGCAGAGATTCAGTAATTCAACTGGCACTGTCTCATCCACACAGTCTCTGGTATAAGAACAGACAACTGGTGTGTTAAGCGATACCAGTCAACTCTGAACAAACCAACAGGTATGAAGCTGAACGGCAGTGAATCTGATCCACTGTGAAGCACTTTGAGATTCATAATAAAAAGCGCTATGTAAATATATCATTATTATCAAGCAAGAGTCAACCAGGGACCCGAGAGAGAGTCAAACCTGTTACCTAACAGAAGTGATTCAGTGAGTCATTCTCCACTAGACCGTGAGGAGGGTGACAGACAGACAGACAGACAGACAGACAGACAGACAGACAGACAGACAGACAGACAGACAGACAGACAGACAGACAGACAGAACGAGTTCGTCTTGGGTTCAACATTACTCCTCTTTCAAGGCCAGCCTTCTCTTCCCTGCTGCACATCCATGTGTGTTGTTCAGGGTCCTGCACATTGATTCAGTATAGCCTCAGCCCAGCCTCAGATCCACAGCTAGATAAAGCTGCACATGGAGCTGGAGAACACTAAACAGTCAGAACCAGTCAAGGAAAACACAGGGAGAGAGTAGGAGCAGGAGGGTCATCGCTGGCCAAAAACATAAGCATCATTGGGGCCCGGTGCGCAGGTAGCTAAGGCCTGGAACAGAAACAGCTGAAGGTAGTGGGTGATAAGGGGATAGGGGTGAGGCAGGATGGGGCAGGGATGGAGCCGTGTCTTTGGGAGCCCAGTGGAGCGAGCAGAGCACAGAGCATGCTCTATGTGTGCCCCTCTCCCTGGTCCCTCTCTCAGACCCCCTCCAAAGGCTCCAGTGTGTCTCTGTGTCCTGGGCCGGGCCAGAAGGGGAACAGGGGTGCTCTCTGTGCCTTGTGAGGGGGCCAGACTCCCAGCCTCCTGCCCCCAGCCGGGTGTGTGTTTTGGGGTTTTACAGTGGGCCCGTGCCTGGCTGGCTGCCTGGGGGTTGTGTGTTCATGTGCCACACTCATGTTTACCATCAGGGAGGAGTCTTTCCTGCACAGAGAGGCTGTGAAGTGGGCAGGACTGGGCTGGAAAGATCTGGGCTGTGCTGGGGGACCTGCCAGTAGCATCGATTACAATACATCCCTTACACAATCACCAACACAGTTACAGACACAGAAGTTCAATAACCCCTCTATTTCTTTCCAGTTTCAAAATCCATGTGAAAAAGCCTGGCCTATTGGACTACAGTAGACTGTACCAGTGGGAGCGAGAGGGAGAGGGGGACTTGTTCAACAAACCGCTATTAAGACGTGTAAATATCATTGACCTTCAGCAAGCTTTATCCAACAGACATGGCACTATTTAACATTTGGAAAGTGCGTACAGAATCCCTGTAGTTTGAGAGAGGTTTTCCACCTCTGTGAGAGTACGTAGTTGTGTATGTGGGTCTTTCTATAAACTAGGGGACCAGTGAGGATTTCCTACGCTGGACAACGTGTTACAACTGTTGATAGGTCATTGATAATAATACCACATTTTTTTTCATCTCATTACATGAATATATAAGGGGAGATAATAGTCAGATTCAATCAAATTCACGAGTTGGTGTCTTGATGTACAGTATTTGTCAAAACTTGTGTGACATGAAACGTAACTTTTCTGTCCTTGCATTTATGGCAGTGTAAGTTGTCGTTATATCATATATTAAGCATTAATCAGTTAAATTAGACATTGAACCCTGTACGAATCCTGGATCAAGCTGTCTGACCGTTTTTTCATATAGAGATCTCAGAAATGCAGTGTAACTACGTCACATTTCCTGTCTCCTTATGTCACAGGGTGAAAACTGCTTTCTTGGGCACACAAATCACCCCAAAAAGATTCAATTACAAAATCTTCTAACCAAAAGAGTCACGTTACCTTGATACTTTGAAACCTAAATCAAATCTGTAATTAACGTGGTTCTTCAATCATCACGCATAATAATTATTGGATGTGCATTTGTTGTCCAGCTGATATTTATTTTCACACATCAATCATCTGGTCCAGGAAGGAATTTTCTGAATGACAGTCAAGTGACGAGCACCTGTTGTGATAGCGCATGTGATGCAACAACAGCCCAACTGTTCACGAGGAATGTCAAGAATATCTCATTCGTTACGCAGGTGAAGACAGTTGTGTTCGGATCCACTTTGGATCTATACTGAACAAAAATATAAACGCAACAATGTATATGATTTTACTGGCTTACAGTTCATATAAGGAAATCAGCCAATTGAAATACATTCATTAGGCCTTAATCTATGGATTTGACATTACTGGGTAGGGGAGCAGCCATGGGTGGGCCTGGGAGGGCACAGGCACAGGCCCACCCACTTGGGAGCCAGGCCCAACCACTTGGGAGCCAGGCCCACCCACTAGGGAGCCAGGCCCAGCCAATCAGAATGAGTTTTTCCCCACAAAGGGCTTTATTACAGACAAAAATACTCCTCAGTTATATTAGCTGTCCGGGTGGCTTGTCTCAGACAATCCAGCAGGTGTGGAAGCTGGAGTTGGAGGTCCTGGGCTGGTGTGGTTACCAGTGTGTAATTTGAGTCGGATAGCTGAACTTTTATCGTTCCAGCACCTATTTGCTCAGATCAGGTACCTCTCGCGGCATGATTTATTAATTGTTTCGCTGTTCGCACTGTACATATGCTAATAAAAGTGATCAGCATTAAATCAAGTGGCCTCCTCGTTATTTATCCCGCCACCCAGAAAGACCATCATGTAAAATCATGGTGATACATCTGTGTAATCATCCCCTATCCTGCCACACAGATTCCAGACCTGCTCTCTTATTTGGACATAGAGGTCATGGGGAGGGCCGGTGGGGTAAGTAACTGATCTTGACACAGGTCTTGGTAGTGGTGGTCAGCTAGTGAAGAGGTCCCTACGTAATCACGTCACGTAGCCTAGGCTTGTCGTCTCCCTACTCAATTTGAAACGTGGGAAAGCCAAATAAAAAAATTGATAAGAAAAGGCAATCCAAAAATCCAGAGAAAGATGGTGAATCGAACCCAGAACAAGTCAGAGAACTGTCAATGCAGGAGGAGAGGAGCGAGGGGCAAACTGTTCATGATGGCGATGCCTTTGCTAGCAGCGCTGCTAATCCCGCCAGTTCAAATTTGCAATTCAAAAAAAATAAAAAATGTAAGAAGAAGAAGAAGAAGAACAAGTATACGTTTAGCTAAAGATTTTTTATAACTAAACCAAGATAGGCCACAGCCTGTCGTTTCCAATGGGAACAAATTAGTCATAGTGGGCAGAACAAGCAAGGAGGTGGGCAGAGCCAAGCACGAGCTAGTGAGATCCTATTGGCCCGTTCCAGCATACATCTGCATACTTCCATTAGGGAACGCCTACTCAATTTGCATTTGTTTCGTCGATGAGAACATTTGCAGAATATCGACACAAATCCATCTCCTGCCATCTTCTCCCACTGACGGCCACTGAGCTTCCCCTCACTACCATATTTGGTAGAGAGTGGAAACACCAAGTGGATGCTTCACATTTATACATCCGGTGAAATATCTGTCTCATTGTTCTAGCTGTGGTATAACCCGTGGCTAGTCATGCAGAATTCAAAGCTGGACTATAAAATGCAAAAAGGTAGGGCTGGAGGAATTAAACTGGCAAAAGAGTGGGTGGAATGTAAACTGGTCTGGTCGTTAAAAAAACAAGAGAGGTTTTTGAACATGCTGAAACAAGGCACATTTTGAGGCAGCAAGTCCCGTAGACAAGGCTAAATAGGACACCCAGGTTATAGTTAACACTCAAAATAAATCAAAATAGACACTTACAGCCAGAGTCTTCAGAACAGCCTTAGAAGGAGGCTAAACGTCACAGCCACAGGCCCACTCATGGCTTTGAGTAAGAAATTGACTGTCAGGAGATAAATTGACTTGACATGGGGAAAGTCATTGTGGGAGGTTTTGAAAACTATGTTAGGATTTTTTTTTCTTTACAAACTTGTTCTGTACTGTGAAGATAATCTGTGCTTCATATTCTCACATAGGCCTATACAGTTGAAGTCAGAAGTTTAAATACGCCTTAGCCAAATACATTTAAACTCTGTTTTTTTTTAACAATTCCTGACATTCAATCCCATAAAAATTAGTTAGGATCACCACTTTAATTTAAGAATGTGAAATGTCAGGGTAATAGTAAAGAAAATGATTTTTTCTGTTTTTATTTCTTTCATCAAATTCCCAGTGAGTCAGAAGTTTACACACACTCAATTAGTATTAGTATAGCAACGCCTTTAAATAGTTTGACTTGGGTCAAACGTTTCGGGTAGCCTTCCACAAGCTTCCCACAATAAGTTGGGTGAATTTTGGCCCATTCCTCCTGACAGAGCTGGAGTAACTGAGTCACGTTTGTAGGCCTCCTTGCTCGCACACGCTTTTTCAGTTCTGCCCACAAATGTTCTATAGGATTGATGTCAGGGCTTTGTGATGGGCACTCCAATACCTTGACTTTGTTGTCCTTAAGCCATTTTGCCACAACTTTGGAAGTATGCTTGGGGTCATTGTCCATTTGGAAGACCCATTTGCGACCAAGCTTTAACTTCCTGTCTTGAGATGTTGCTTCAATATATCCACATAATTTCCCTTCCTCATGATGGCATCTATTTTGTGGAGTGCACCAGTCCCTGCCTCCCGCAGCAAAGCAACCCCACAACAAGATGCTGCCACCCCTGTGCTTCACGGTGGTTGGGATGGTGTTCTTCGGCTTGCATGTCTCCCCCTTTTTCCTCCAAACATAACAATGGTCATTATGGCCAAACAGTTCTATTTTTGTTTCATCAGACCAGATGACATTTCTCCAAAAAGTACGATCTTTGTCCCCATGTGCAGTTGCAAACTGTAGTCTGGGTTTTTTATGCCGGTTTTGGAGCATTGGCTTCTTCTTTGCTGAGCGGACTTTCAAGTTATGTCGATATAGGACTTGTTTTACTGTGAATGTAGATACTTTTGTACCTGTTTCCTCCAGCATCTTCACAGGGTCCTTTGCTTTTGTTCTGGGATTGATTTGCACTTTTTTGCACCAAAGTACATTAATCTCTAGGAGACAGAAAGTGTCTCATTTCTGAGCGGTATGACGGCTGCGTGGTCCCATGGTGTTTATACTTGCATACTATTGTTTGTACAGATGAACGTGTTACCTTCAGGCGTTTGGAAATTGCTCCCAAGGATGAACCAGACTTGTGGAGATCTACAATTTTTGGGGCTGCTTTCTTTTGATTTACCCATGATGTCAAGCAAAGAGGCACTGAGTTTGAAGGTAGGCCTTGAAATACATCCACAGGTACACCTCCAATTGACTGAAATTATGTCAATTAGCCTATCAGAAGCTTCTAAAGCCATGACATAATTTTCTGGAATTTTCCAAGCTGTTTAAAGGCACAGTCAACGTAGTGTATGTAAACTTCTGACCACCTGGAATTGTGATACAGTGAATTATAAGTGAAATAATATGTCTGTAAATAATTTTTGGGAAAATTACTTGTGTCATGCACAAAGTAGATGTCCTAACCGACTTGCCAAAACTATAGTTTATTAACACGAAATGTGGAGTGGTTGAAAAATGAATTTTAATGACTCCAACCTAAGTATATGTCAACTGTATGTGTGTTCTGCTGTCGTCTACATTGATTTATTTTATTTGAAGTTATATTCCAATATTATTATATTTGTTCTACTGCTACATTGATGTCTTGAAAATGATATGAAATGCGGGTCTTGTAAGCCCTACAGCTGAGTATGTGTGCATATGCATATGGCCGGTGTTCTGCACTGACATCTAAAAATGTTGATGTGCAATGTCTACAAAATGAGGCTATAAGAAATTCTGACTTGTGTTGTGGGCATACTGCAGTGATGCCTAAAATGCTTTGAATTAATCAGCACCTTGGAGAGTGCTGTCCATTTCACCACCATAGATAGTAGGTTACTTGGCTGTTTACTCTGTCTGCTGTGCTGCTATGTTGTTTGACACTTTTTTTCTCTATGTGTTCCGGTAACTCAGAGCCCCGCGGATAACACCCCCCCCACGCTCCCTCTGTGCTCTAACGATTTACCAATGAAGCACTGGTGGTGACACGTGGTCTGCGGTTGTGTGGCCTGTTGGACGTACTGCCAAACAGCTCTGGTGGACATTCCTGAAGTCAGCATGCCAATTCCACACTCCCGCAAAACATGAGATATCCATGGCATCGTGTGACAAAACTGCAACCGAGTGGTCTTCTATTGTCCCCAGCACAAGGTGCACCTGTGTAATGATCATGCTGTTTAATCAGCTTTTTGATTTGCCAAACATGTCTAGGTGGATGGATTATCTTGGCAAAGGACAAATGCTCACTAACAGGGACGTAAACACATTTGTGCACACAATTTGAGAGAAATAATATTTTTGTGCATATGGAATATTTCTGGGATCATTTATTTCAGCTCATGAAACACTTTACATGTTGAGTTTATATTTTTGGTCAGTATAAAATCCCTAGCGAATTGATGTTGATCGTCTGTTGCTGTTTGCTTGATTTACAGCAGGGTCTCGTTAGATTTAACAGAGAAAACATGAATGTCATGAGTTGATGTTTTCATATATTTCTGTGCCTCGGATTGGACTCTGAGCCTACTTTGCAGAATTGTGTAGAATAAACCATTGCGCAACATCTAATGCAATTCCTATGAATTATTCTGGATATAATGACAACAAATGACATAGCCTCGTGGGTTTACTCACAATATGATCTGGTAATGAAGTAACATGACATACATTTTGTTTTCCATGTTACACCTGCAATGTTAAACAATTACAAGGGGCTTGAAGTAGCCTACTTGAACTTGAATTTGGAGCTCAGTAATTAAAGTACTGGAATAGGCCAACCGTGAAAATCAGACATTTCTTCAATTTGGTGCTTGAAAAGTCCTTGTAATTATTGTAGCCAAAGTTCTCCTGCTCCCTTATAATTATCCGTGAAAACAACAGTTTTTGTAAGAGATGTGGCCATTTTCATTTGTTTCCTGCAGCTTCAATTAAAGGGTGTTGCGCTGCTCTGTTGAGATAAAACCATGTGTGGTTATTATGAGGACGACAACATCTGTTGACTTCAACTTCACTTTCCATACAAATCCTTCCATTTCAAAAAGGAACCTGGATTTTGGTCAATTTCCCATTATTAAAAACAGCGATGGTGAGATTCAATGCTGAGATTAATGCTGCCCTGCGTCAGCCACATAGGCTACAGGGAAATCCCCATGCATCCAATCTATTTAGTCAGGCAATGTCCACATTATTCTCACATATTTTAGAATGTAATAGAATTTGCATATCAATGCATTGGCAAATGCAAATGCCTAAATAATCCTTATTTCTATAGTGTTAATGGCCCTACTTTTTTTGTACACTTTTAAAATGCTTTTTGTACACTTTTAAAATGCTTTTTTGTACACTTTTAAAATGCTTTTTGTACACTTTTAAACGTACACTTTTTGAACGGGGGGCCTATATGTACAACATATGTACAATTCTATAAACCATACATTTGTATAACATCGCCGTCCTTGAAAATGACAATGAAGTGCTTGAAAAAGTCCTTGAAAATGACAATGAAGTGCTTGAAAAAGTCCTTGAAAATCCTTGAATTTGAATAGTCAGTGTCTGTATGAACCCTGCTTAAAGAATGTATAGTCCTAGTTCTATGTGGTTGTATAGCTGGAGATATGGGCTGGAGTTATAGGTGTATGTGATGTGTAGTGTGTACGTGATGTGTAGGTCAGTGTGTATGTGATGTGTAGGTCAGTGTGTATGTGATGTGTAGATCAGTGTGTACGTGATGTGTAGGTCAGTGTGTATGTGATGTGTAGGTCAGTGTGTATGTGATGTGTCAGGTCAGTGTGTCCAACGCTCTATGTGATGTGTAGGTCAGTGTGTATCAGTGATGTGGTGTGTAAGTCAGGTCAGTGTGTATGTGATGTGTGAGATCAGTGTGTGGTGTGTACGTGATGTGTAGGTCAGTGTGTACAGTGTATGTGGTGTGTAAGTGATGTGTAGGTCAGTGTATATGTGTGTAGGTGTATGTGTATATATATTTTTTTTGGTGTGTACCTTTATTTTACTAGGCAAGTCAGTTAAGAACAAATTGGTGTGTAAGTCTTATTTTCAATGACTGCCTAGGAACAGTGGTGGTGTGTACGTTAACTGCCTGTTCAGGGGCAGATGTGGTGTGTAGGTCAGACAGATTTGTACCATGTCAGCTCAGTGGTGATTCAGTGTATGTGATGTGTAAGTCAGTGTATGAACTTGCAACCTTTTGGTTACTAGTCCAACGCAGTCAGTAACCACTGTAGGCTACCCTGCCGACAGTGTATGTGATGTGTAAGTCAGTGTATGTAGTGTGTAAGTCATGTGTATGTGGTGTGTAAGTCAGTGTATGTGGTGTGTAAGTCAGTGTATGTGGTGTGTACGTCAGTGTATGTGGTGTGTACGTCAGTGTATGTGATGTGTAAGTCAGTGTATGTGGTGTGTAAGTCAGTGTATGTGGTGTGTACGTCAGTGTATGTGGTGTGTAAGTCAGTGTATGTGATGTGTAAGTCAGTGTATGTGATGTGTAGGTCAGTGTATGTGATGTGTAGGTCAGTGTGTATCTAATGTGTAGTTCAGTGTGTATGTGATGTGTAGGTCAGTGTGCATGTAATGTGTAGGTCAGTGTATATTTGTGTACGTGATGTGTAGGTCAGTGTGTATGTGTGTATGTTATGTATGTAATGTGTAGTTCAGTGTGTACGTAGGTGTGCAATGTGTAGGTCAGTGTGCATGTAATGTGTAGGTCAGTGTATATTTGTGTACGTGATGTGTAGGTTAGTGTGTATGTAATGTGTAGATCAGTGTGTATGTGTGTACGTGATGTGTAGGTCAGTGTGTATGTGTGTACAGTGGGGCAGAAAATGTATTTAGTCAGCCACCAATTGTGCAAGTTCTCCCACTTAAAAATATGAGAGAGGCCTGTAATTTTCATCATAGGTACACTTCAACTATGACAGACAAAATGAGAAAAAAATCCAGAAAATCACATTGCAGAATTTTTTATGATTTTATTTGCAAATTATGGTGGAAAATAAGTATTTGGTCACCTACAAACAAGCAAGATTTCTGGCTCTCACAGACCTGTAACTTCTTCTTTAAGAGGCTCCTCTGTCCTCCACTCGTTACCTGTATTAATGGAACCTGTTTGAACTTGTTATCAGTATAAAAGACACCTGTCCACAACCTCAAACAGTCACACTCCAAACTCCACTATGGCCAAGACCAAAGAGCTGTCAAAGGTCACCAGGCTGGGAAGACTGAATCTGCAATAGGTAAGCAGCTTGGTTTGAATAAATCAACTGTGGGAGCAATTATTAGGAAATGGAAAACATACAAGACCACTGATTATCTCCCTCGATCTGGGGCTCCACGCAAGATCTCACCCCGTGGGGTCAAAATGATCACAAGAACAGTGAGCAAAAATCCCAGAACCACACAGGGGGACCTAGTGAATGACCTACAGAGAGCTGGGACCAAAGTAAAAAAGCCTACCATCAGTAACACACTACGCCGCCAGGGACTCAAATCATGCAGTGCCAGACGTGTCCCCCTGCTTAAGCCAGTACATGTCCAGGCCCATCTGAAGTTTGCTAGAAAGCATTTGGATGATCCAGAAGAAGATTGGGAGAATGTCATATGGTCAGATGAAACCAAAATATAACTTTTTGGTAAAAACTCAACTCATCGTGTTTAGCGGACAAAGAATGCTGAGTTGCATCCAAAGAACACCATACCTACTGTGAAACATGGGGGTGGAAACATCATGCTTTTGGGGCTGTTTTTCTGCAAAGGGACCAGGACGACTGATCCGTGTAAAGGAAAGAATGAATGGGGCCATGTATCGTGAGATTTTGAGTGAAAACCTCCTTCCATCAGCAAGGGCATTGAAGATGAAACGTGGCTGGGTCTTTCAGCATGACAATGATCCCAAACACACCGCCCAGGCAACGAAGGAGTGGCTTCATAAGAAGCATTTCAGGGTCCTGGAGTGGCCTAGCCAGTCTCCAGATCTCAACCCCATAGAAAATCTTTGGAGGGAGTTGAAAGTCTGTGTTGCCCAGCAACAGCCCCAAAACATCACTGCTCTAGAGGAGATCTGCATGGAGGAATGGGCCAAAATACCAGCAATAGTGTGTGAAAACCTTGTGAAGACGTACAGAAAACGTTCGACCTCTGTCATTGCCAACAAAGGGTATATAACAAAGTATTGAGATAAACTTTTGTTATTGACCAAATACTTATTTTCCACCATAATTTGCACATCACTATACGTATACACTATAGGTGTGTATGTGATGTGTAGGTCAGTGTGTATGTGTGTATGTGATGTGTAGGTCAGTGTGTATGTGATGTGCAGGTCAGTGTATATTTGTGTACGTGATGTGTAGGTCAGTATGTATGTGTGTATGTGATGTGTAGGTCAGTGTGTATGTGATGTGTAGGTCAGTGTGTATTTGTGTATGTGATGTGTAGGTCAGTATGTATGTGTGTATGTGATGTGTAGGTCAGTGTGTATGTGTGTATGTGATGTGTAGGTCAGTATGTATGTGTGTATGTGATGTGTAGGTCAGTGTGTATGTGTGTATGTGATGTATAGGTCAGTATGTATGTGTGTATGTGATGTGTAGGTCAGTATGTATGTGTGTATGTGATGTATAGGCCAGTGTGTATGTGTGTATGTGATGTATAGGCCAGTGTGTATGTGATGTATAGGTCAGTATGTATGTGTGTATGTGATGTGTAGGTCAGTATGTATGTGTGTATGTGATGTGTAGGTCAGTATGTATGTGTGTATGTGATGTGTAGGTCAGTATGTATGTGTGTATGTGATGTGTAGGTCAGTATGTATGTGTGTATGTGATGTGTAGGTCAGTATGTACGTGTGTATGTGATGTGTAGGTCAGTGTGTATGTGATGTGTAGGTCAGTGTGTATCTAATGTGTAGGTCAGTGTGTATGTGATTTGTAGGTCAGTGTGTATCTAATGTGTAGGTCAGTGTGTATGTGATGTGTAGGTCAGTGTGTATCTAATGTGTAGGTCAGTGTGTATGTGATGTGTAGGTCAGTGTGTATGTGATGTGTAGGTCAGTGTGTATCTAATGTGTAGGTCAGTGTGTATATGATGTGTAGGTCAGTGTGTATATGATGTGTAGGTCAGTGTGTATCTAATGTGTAGGTCAGTGTGTATATGATGTGTAGGTCAGTGTGTATGTGATGTGTAGGTCAGTGTGTATCTAATGTGTAGGTCAGTGTGTATATGATGTGTAGGTCAGTGTGTGTATGTGATGTGTAGGTCAGTGTATATTTGTGTACGTGATGTGTAGGTCAGTGTATATTTGTGTACGTGATGTGTAGGTCAGTGTATATTTGTGTACGTGATGTGTAGGTCAGTGTATATTTGTGTACGTGATGTTTAGGTCAGTGTATGTGTGTGTACGTGATGTGTAGGTCAGTGTATATTTGTGTACGTGATGTGTAGGTCAGTGTATATTTGTGTACGTGATGTGTAGGTCAGTGTATATTTGTGTACGTGATGTGTAGGTCAGTGTTTTTCTCAATTCAAATATCTATTGATCCCAGCCAAGCAAAGCAATAGTATTTGAGATTCAACCTCCTAGAAGTTGTTTCATTCCTCTCCTTTAGTAGATGTTTACTGAAGCTTTACAGAGCCAGTGATTCAACACCACATCCAGAACACACAGAGGCCACAGACACAAACAGCCCCAAACGTTTAGCTCAAGTATCTTGAGAGCTGGTGCAGATATGTCATAAAGAAATATTTCATAATTCTGTCCATATTGCCTACTAGTATACTTTAAAATAGCACATAGAGGCCTGTCTGAAAATCATCGGTCAACACATTGATGGTGAGTCATGGCCAATAGGACTGCACTAATCAAAAAGGCATTGTCATGATGTCAAACGCATAAGCACATTATTGAACGTGGCCATTCCTCGTCCATTCCACCACCGAGGCTCTGACAGAACCGACCCAGGTGTAGAGGGAAGGGGAGGACATACTGCTTTAAAAACCGCAGCCTATTCAGATCTCTAAATGGTGTCCATTATGAGGCTGGGGAAGCTGTTGTTCATTGGCAAGGCTGAATGGTTTCACAGAGAACCACGTTCACCATCACCACAGCAGCAGTTCACCTATTCACACACTGATTAGTGTTTAACAGGAGCAGAACTAAAAGCATTTTCCAAAACAGCCTCATATTAGAGGGACCTTAAACAACACGCAGGCGCACAAGCACTCATCGACACGCACGCACGCACACACGCACACACACACTCTTCCTCTTTCTCCTCTCTCCTCTTCTCTGTCAGTGGGGGACATTATGATCGTTAGCTGAACCCACCTCCGTTGTTTTGTCAGCAAAACGCTCCCCAGAGCAGAGCACTTATCACGGTAGAGAAAGACTCTCCTCTCCTTACAGCGAAGGGAGACAAAAATATATGGTTCAATTATAGTGTCTGTCAGCCCTGCATGAGCTTGTGATGGACTGAGTCGAGTTGAGCTTGATGCTGGAGAGAGAGAGAGAAATAACTAAATTCTCCAACTAATGCACGTTGCAAAATGCAGAGATTCAGTAATTCAACTGGCACTGTCTCATCCACACAGTCTCTGGTATAAGAACAGACAACTGGTGTGTTAAGCGATACCAGTCAACTCTGAACAAACCAACAGGTATGAAGCTGAACGGCAGTGAATCTGATCCACTGTGAAGCACTTTGAGATTCATAATAAAAAGCGCTATGTAAATATATCATTATTATCAAGCAAGAGTCAACCAGGGACCCGAGAGAGAGTCAAACCTGTTACCTAACAGAAGTGATTCAGTGAGTCATTCTCCACTAGATCGTGAGGAGGGTGTGCAGACGGACTGGAGGGAGAGGTCTAGACGGACTGGAGGGGTATAGTGGAAGGAGAGTCTGGAGAACTGTGAGTCGCTGCAGGGCAAAGTGATTCAACCAGCCAGCCAGTGGAGAGAGGGCAGGGCAGGGCAGTGGAAGGAGAGTCTGGAGAACAGGGCAGCTGGCTTTGGTCTTCAGACAGACATGTATTCAGACAGGCAGGCAGGCAGGCAGGCAGGCAGGCAGGCAGGCAGGCAGGCAGGCAGGCAGGCAGGACAGGCAGGCAGGCAGGCAGGCAGGCAGGACAGACAGGCAGGCAGGCAGGCAGGCAGGCAGGCAGGCAGGCAGACAGACAGACAGACAGACAGACAGACAGACAGACAGACAGACAGACAGACAGACAAGAGGCTTCAAACAGAGAGGGAAAGTACAACCAACCAACCAGCCACACACACACACACACACTCACAACAACAACAACAACAACAACAACACTTAAATCAACTAGAAAGAGAAACACAAAGAGAGAGTCAAAACAGACAGTCGGAAAGATGAAAATGTATACCCAGTCTACTAAGGCAACATGTACATGTAAAACACACAGCACAGACAGAATACACACATACTGTAGGAGTAGCAGAAGGATGTATCTGCATGTGCGAGACGGGCCTACAATCTCAGTTGTAATCAAAGGTCGGTTGGTATGTGATAGAGGAGCTAAACCCCACTCCAATCTGAGGAGCTAGTAGCAGGGGAGGGAGGCAGGGCCAGGACAGATGAACAAATATTACACAGCCCTTCAGAAAGCAATTCCAGGCCAGTCCCGACCAGTTCAGACCCACGTCTATGACAACCCCCTAGCATCAGCAACGGCACCAACCGATGGTGAACCAAGGTGACCAAACGCACGGCATCTAAAACACTCCGTGGTCGCCGCCACACGTCAGTGTGACAGATCAACAACGTGAGAGCTACTGTTCCTGATTTTGATTTCATTTTGTTTCACCTTTATTTAACTAGGCAAGTCAGATAGGAACACATTCGTATTGTACAATGACGGCCTCCTCTAACCGTGGAGGTTTTGAGATTACACTGAATTATATGAGTTTTTAGCAACTGTGAATTTAGGCTGATCGATAAAAGATGGGGGACGTGTGTGTGTGTGTGTGTTCTGGAGCCCCCTGCTGAGAGGTGGAATGGCTGTGATTACTGTGTTATTAGCAGCAGAGAAATCACAGCCTGGATCCCAGAGGACACACACACACACAGGTATGGATTAGTGCACATCACGCCGTCTGACGCATCATTAGGTCACTCTTCACAGGTATGAGTCATTGGAATGGGGCTTGTAGTGTGTGTGTATCAGGGTCTGTGTGTGTGTGTATCAGAATGAATATGTGCGTGTGTGTGTGTGCTTGTATGTGTGTGTGTACACACTGTGCAGTTCATATCACCTTTAGAGATGAAATCAAGGCTGTTTCTATGTGAAACAGAGATTCTGCCTCAGGTTCGCCCACATTGTCGCGAACCAACAGCCATTCTGTAGCTCAGCCAATGCAGCAGACCAGACGTCACGCTGTCCAACCTTGGCTCTTAAAGGCGGATATCTTTTCAAACAGACTCTGCTCAAAGGAGGAAATGGTATTTAAAAGCAGACGGAGTATTATTTTATTCATCGGCTATTTTGGTCACGGAGGTCTCCGAGTGGCTTATTGGCTTCATTTTGAATTGCCCCTTTCTTCCACCTAGATATATATGATATAGATAGATAATATACGGATAGAACTAACCTTGAGGAAGTGCTTGAGCTTTTAGGGAATAAAGACTCAAATCAACACTTGTTGAAGGTGAATGTACCTGTAGGTGTACATGTAAAACAAGTTTCCGAAGCATGAGTGTGTGGGGGCTGAACAAAGCACAGTTATTACAGCTAAATCTAAAACAGACATGAGCACAAAACAGACATGAAGGATCATTTGACTGTTCCTGTCCATACTTCCTGAATTCTTACTCTTGCTCATTTTCCAAATGCTCCGAGTCTAAGGGGAGTGGTGCGTGTTTGTGTTAAGGTGCTGGGGTGAGGTGTCATGTAAAGGCAGAAATCTGAAATCTGCATTTTCAATATTCAGACGATTGATACATCTGCGCTTTAAACCATTTCAGCTGTGTTTTATATTGAAAGTCAACCATGTTGTTTTGCTTCAATACACTGACCAGGGACGTGCAACTATAGTTTTCCTTCGCAGAAATACATTAGTGTAACACAGACGGCGGAAAAATAGCTTCATTTTCATCAGATGACAGAAGTGCAACGGTATTTGCCAAGCAGCCACACAAGTAAATGAGTTTACAATGAAAAAGCAAGCTCAAATTCCAAAGTGTTGCTAGAAGTTAATCTTGCATTTTACTAGCCTAGTGGACTAGTAACCGGAAGGTTGCAAGTTAATATCCCCGAGCTGACAAGGTACAAATCTGTCGTTCTGCCCCTGAACAGGCCATCATTGAAAATAAGAATTTGTTCTTAACTGACTTGACTGATAAAAAAATAATAAAAATAGGCTACACTGAGAAAAGTACCAGAGAAAGACAGCTACACATCAGTCAGAGCGCTGTTTGCTGACAGAATCCCCGTTTGTGAAAAGCGCAACTGCAGCATAAAATGTGTCTGACGCCGAAGCAGTTAAGATCTGCGTTTACAAAACGCAGCAAGATATTTCTTAAGCGTTTTCTTTTTTTTTCTGCGTGAAAAACGCAGAATTCTGTTTTTTGGCAACTACAGTGCCTTGCAAAAGTATTCGGCCCCCTTGAACTTTGCGACCTTTTGCCACATTTCAGGCTTCAAACATAAAGATATAAAACTGTATTTTTTTGTGAAGAATCAACAACAAGTGGGACACAATCATGAAGTGGAACGACATTTATTGGATTTTCAAACTTTTTTAACAAATCAAAAACTGAAAAATTGGGCGTGCAAAATTATTCAGCCCCTTTACTTTCAGTGCAGCAAACTCTCTCCAGAAGTTCATTGAGGATCTCTGAATGATCCAATGTTGACCTAAATGACTAATGATGATAAATACAATCCACCTGTGTGTAATCAAGTCTCCGTATAAATGCACCTGCACTGTGATAGTCTCAGAGGTCCGTTAAAAGCGCAGAGAGCATCATGAAGAACAAGGAACACGCCAGGCAGGTCCGAGATACTGTTGTGAAGAAGTTTAAAGCCGGATTTGGATACAAAAAGATTTCCCAACCTTTAAACATCCCAAGGAGCACTGTGCAAGCGATAATATTGAAATGGAAGGAGTATCAGACCACTGCAAATCTACCAAGACCTGGCCGTCCCTCTAAACTTTCAGCTCATACAAGGAGAAGACTGATCAGAGATGAAGCCAAGAGGCCCATGATCACTCTGGATGAACTGCAGAGATCTACAGCTGAGGTGGGAGACTACAATCAGTCGTATATTGCACAAATCTAGCCTTTATGGAAGAGTGGCAAGAAGAAAGCTATTTCTTAAAGATATCCATAAAAAGTGTCGTTTAAAGTTTGCCACAAGCCACCTGGGAGACACACCAAACATGTGGAAGAAGGTGCTCTGGTCAGATGAAATCAAAATTGAACTTTTTGGCAACAATGCAAAACGTTATGTTTGGCGTAAAAGCAACACAGCTCATCACCCTGAATACCCCATCCCCACTGTCAAACGTGGTGGTGGCAGCATCATGGTTTGGGCCTGATTTTCTTCAGCAGGGACAGGGAAGATGGTTAAAATTGATGGGAAGATGGATGGAACCAAATACAGGACCATTCTGGAAGAAAACCTGATGTAGTCTGCAAAAGACCTGAGACTGGGACGGAGATTTGTCTTCCAACAAGACAATGATCCAAAACATAAAGCAAAATCTACAATGGAATGGTTAAAAAATAAACATATCCAGGTGTTAGAATGGCCAAGTCAAAGTCCAGACCTGAATCCAATCGAGAATCTGTGGAAAGAACTGAAAACTGCTGTTCACAAATGCTCTCCATCCAACCTCACTGAGCTCGAGCTGTTTAGCAAGGAGGAATGGGAAAAAATGTCAGTCTCTCGATGTGCAAAACTGATAGAGACATACCCCAAGTGACTTACAGCTGTAATCGCAGCAAAAGGTGGTGCTACAACATATTAACTTAAGGGGGCTGAATAATTTTGCACACCAATTTTTCAGTTTTTGATTTGTTAAAAAAGTTTGAAATATCCAATAAATGTCGTTCCACTTCATGATTGTGTCCCACTTGTTGTTGATTCTTCACAATAAAATAGAGTTTTATATCTTTATGTTTGAAGCATGAAATGTGGCAAAAGGTCGCAAAGTTCAAGGGGGCCGAATACTTTCGCAAGGCACTGTATACGGGCGATGCAGCTCCCTTGGAGTTGTGAAGAGACAGATGGATCCTCGCCAGCTTTTTAAAGAAACTTCCTCACAATCTCTCACCCCAACACGACTTAGCTGTTTACCCTAGGGTGTTACCCAAATATACACACAAATAAACACACACACACAGCAGCTGCTCTTATGGAACAACTCACATGCATGGTCACAGACTTTGTTCAGCACATTGACAAGCTGGGTTCACATCTAATGCACATATGGTCAAATGCAGGTATATATACGCTTGTATTCTAGTGAAAGGTCATGCGCTCAGAAATGCATTTAATTTCATCTCATTCTTTCCCAAACGTTGTTGTTGGTCTGTGTGTGTGTGTGTGTGTGTGTGTGTGTGTGTGTGTGTGTGTGTGTGTGTGTGTGTGTGTGTGTGTGTGTGTGTGTGTGTGTGTGTGTGTTTGTGTGTGCGTGCATTTGAATCTTGCCATAAAAGCAGCTGTGTGTATATTTGTTTGTGTGTGTGGTTAGAAGTCTCTCTAGGCTGTTTTCATCATATGAATACATTCTGGTATCTTCCATTTTCATCTCCTCTATCCCCTCCTGTATTTTCTAATGCGGTTGACATTTGTTTCTCTCTTAATGCTTGTCCTATTATTCTGTACCTTTCTCTCTTAATGCTTGTCCTATTATTCTGTACCTTTCTCTCTAAATGCTTGTCCTATTATTATGTACCTTTCTCTCTTAATGCTTGTCCTATTATTATGTACCTTTCTCTCTAAATGCTTGTCCTATTATTCTATACCTTTTTCTCTAAATGCTTGCCCTATTATTCTATACCTTTCTCTCTAAATGCTTGTCCTATTATTCTGTACCTTTCTCTCTAAATGCTTGTCCTATTATTCTATACCTTTCTCTCTAAATGCTTGCCCTATTATTCTGTACCTTTCTCTCTAAATGCTTGTCCTATTATTCTGTACCTTTCTCTCTAAATGCTTGTCCTATTATTCTGTACCTTTCTCTCTAAATGCTTGTCCTATTATTATGTACCTTTCTCTCTAAATGCTTGTCCTATTATTATGTACCTTTCTCTCTTAATGCTTGTCCTATTATTCTGTACCTTTCTCTCTAAATGCTTGTCCTATTATTATGTACCTTTCTCTCTTAATGCTTGTCCTATTATTCTGTACCTTTCTCTCTTAATGCTTGTCCTATTATTCTGTACCTTTCTCTCTTAATGCTTGTCCTATTATTCTGTACCTTTCTCTCCAGGATATTCACTCCCTTTGCTGTGTTTTATTCAGAACTGTATTGTGTGACTTAGGTTGGAGAAAATGTCCTTGGGTTTGTGAAAGGCATAAAACACATTATGTATTGCCGTAATTCTTATCATCCCAAAGTCAAAACCCGCAAGATGACAAACTTGCCACTTTTACACACCTACATGAAAAGTGCCGCCACGGCACCATCAAGAAAAGCCATTTACAAAGGCTGAAGAGTGGGTTCAGTGTGCTCTCTGTTGAGATCACAGTACAATAGGACATGCGCTCCGAACACTGACTGAGGTAAACCACTCTCAGGTTTAGATAAAAGCCTCGCGGAAAAGGGCTCCGAATGATTCACTGTAGTTGAAAAATGCATACGACATAATCATAGCCTTCATATACATCTCTGTTGTCCTTATCCTCTATTTCTCCGAGAGCCACGTTGTCAACCAAACACTTTGTAGTGAGTTTAAAACACAAACCCGTCACAAACCCACAACCGTTATGGAGCACGAAGAAGAAGTGAACAATGGACTCTCTGAGCTTGACTGTAATCAACCAATCACAGAGTATTAGTCTTCAGTCAAAATTCACAATTGTGTTCTTACATGCACACCTAGACATGAATATGCATGCAGGCAGTCTTTTATATGGAACCTGTGATAGAATCAGTTTCGACAGGGTCCCCACCCTTCCTGTTGAATAGTGACGGGGCCTCAAAACAACCAGGCTATTTAGTGCTCCTATTGGGAGGCGGAGGGGCGTCTGCCTGCCTACCTGGCCTCACACACTGACCCTCTGTTCAGCTCGCGAGCACCACGACCCGCCAACTGCCATGGAACACAGACAGGCCACTGTGTGTGTGTTTGCGCGGGCATGTGTGTGTACGTGCATGTCTAACACTGGGCCCAGTGTGTGTGAGGGTCATTACGGAGGTGTGAGAGGGTATGTGTGTCCGTGTGTGATGATCACGGCTCTGAGGTAGGGAAGTAGGGGTCTGGCACTCTGTGTTAATTAGGATAATTATCCTGTAACGAGGAATCAAAACCCCCTGCGCCGGGATCGAAATACAGGATCAGATAAAGCGCCACACACAGGTTCAATCTGCTGTTTAATGGGAGCTTACCCTCTGACATTGTCTCCCTCCTCTGACTCAGAGGGTACCTCTAGGCTCCCTTCTATTGGCCTGTTCACCTCCTGGTAGATCTTGGTGGGTAGGAGGAAGTACAGAAGGGATCAGGAGGGGACTGTGGTTAGGGAGAGTGACTGGGGACAGAGAGGTTCATGTGTTAGTAGCAGTAACACTCTATACCCTCTGCCCAGAGGGCACATACGGGGGAGGGCATAGTGAAACCTTAGCCATCCGACAGCGCCAACCCTTCAGCACCCAACTGAGGAGCTAGGCAGTCTTCTGCTGAGTCGGTCCCAGCCGTGAGCACTGCCGGCCGGGCATGCCATTCAGCCAGGCGGAGGGTGGCTTTCTCCAGGAAAGGGCAGCCTGCTTGCCCTGAGGCGGGCTTCATGCAGCTGTCAGCAACTCTGACCCCCCCAGCCTCCCTGGAGCCCCCCTACACACACCCGTCCTCTGCCACTAGTCGTACAGTACAGTGTGATCAGGGTGGCAGCGAGGGCTGGAGTGACCTCTCCATCTGTCTGAGTTAGGCGAGCGGAGAGCGGCCGGAGGGGGGATGTTCACGCCTGTTTATAGATATTTGCCCTTTTGAGTTCACCTGTCACCCAGCCTGGCTCAGCTGGGCTCCCAAGCCTCCACTCCACTGACTCTGCTCATCTGCAACAATGGCTCAGGAATGATGAGGGGTTTCACATCCCCCCTCCTCTAAATGCTATGGTTTTGCTTTGAGCCTCCTGCTTCGTGTAACAAGGCATCTGATTTGGATTATGTTTGATCACCAGGTGAATGACGGTGTCACTGAGTCCAGGACAGACAGACAGACAGGACACTGACATACCTCCTGCTGTTATCCAGCATCCCCTGGCTAATAGGGATTTAACTGTGTGTTTGTGCTGGCAGGAGAAGAAGCAGCCAGCAGGGACGACACAGAACTTTTCACAGAATCACACTGAAGGTCGCTGTGATCCAACGTAGCCTGAAATGAAGGACATCAGACCCACAGGATGTTCTTAAACTCACTCGCTCGCTCGCACGCACGCACACACGCGCACACACACACACACGCAGAAAAAAAGCAAGCTAACTGATGTACCCACTCCCCCATCCCTTTGGCTCAGCAGGAGATGACATGGAGAACATCGTAGAGGAACACACAACAGGAGGTCCCAGCACAATGGGGGAAAAGGAGAAGGACATCTGTCTGCTCAAAATGTCAGACAGAGATGTCAGAGTGGTGCGGCACCATGGGAGGGAGAGACGCAGAGAGGGGATATGTCGAGACAGCGATAGAGCACTGTTTACGTTGATGAAAGAAAGGATAGATGATGTGTCCTAGCATGACTGGTATAAGGGTTGCCTATTCTGTAGGTCGAGCTGTTATGTTTATTACCATATAATTGAGTCATGCGCATTAAATACCCTACAATTCATACTTAACTGTAAAAATGTCAAAGTACTATTTCTAAAACAGCAAAGGAAAGATAAATGTAGATAGAGGTCGTTGACAAAGAGAGAAAGAACAACAAGTAGAAGAGGTTTGTGGGAATTGTGAAGGGATCGGGCTCCTGTCAAAAAGCCATCCTTAGCAATATGAACTTTAAATCCCCTCAAATCTAAAACAAGGTAGTACAAAGAAAACACACCAAAAAAATCTATGTGTGTGTGTGTGTGTGTGTGTGTGTGTGTGTGTGTGTGTGTGTGTGTGTGTGTGTGTGTGTGTGTGTGTGTGTGTGTGTGTGTGTGTGTGTGTGTGTGTGTGTGAATCTGTTATTTACAGTGAAAACTGTAAACTGGGTATAAAAAGAAAAGGCCCAGTATCCCCCCATAATGCATAGATATTCAAAAATATGAATACATATTCATACATATAATAACATATTCACACGGATACATATTCATACTGTACATATAAATACCCACATGCATACATACTACACAGTGGTCTTGTCAGTGGGACCAACCCAGCTACCAGCCCAGTTACCAGCCCAGCTACCAGTCCAGTTACCAGCCCAGCTACCAGTCCAGCTACCAGCCCAGCTACCAGCCCAGCTACCAGCCCAGCTACCAGTCCAGCTACCAGTCCAGTTACCAGTCCAGTTACCAGTCCAGTTACCAGTCCAGCTACCAGTCCAGCTACCAGCCCAGCTACCAGTCCAGCTACCAGCCCAGCTACCAGTCCAGCTACCAGCCCAGTTACCAGTCCAGCTACCAGTCCAGCTACCAGTCCAGCTACCAGTCCAGCTACCAGCGCAGCTGATTAAGTCCCAACATGATACCCTCGTTGGGAGTGGAGGGGAAGGAAGCAGGGCGGTGTGGTACACAGTGAGACACCAGCAGAGAGACCAGACCACTGCTACTCTAGCATCCACTTAATTGGCATAATGAGAGTGTCACTGTTCCGCACTGTAAACCACTCGCTGTGTCACAAATAATTTAGTCTTACCTTCATCAAGATGTGTATGGGGACTCTTTGTCTACAGATGCAGCCCTTGCGCTCTTTCTTTCTTTTGCTCCCTCTCTCTTGCGCTCTCTCTATTCCTCTCTCTTGCTTTCCCTCTCTCTTGCTTTCCCTCTCTCTTGCTCTCCCTCTCTCTAGCTCTCCCTCTCTCTAGCTCTCCCTCTCTCTTGCGCTCCCTCTCTCCCTCTCTCTTGCTCTCCCTCTCTCTTGCTCTTCCTCTCTATTGCTCTCCCTCTCTCTTGCGCTCCCTCTCTCTCTTGCGCTCCCTCTCTTCTCCTCTCTTGCGCTCCCTCCCTCTCTCTCTCTTGCGCTCTCCTCTCTTACTCTCTCTTGCGCTCCTAGCTCTCCCTCCTTGCTCTCTTGCTCTCCCTCTCTCTTCTTTCCTAGCTCTCCCTCCCTCCTCTCTCTTGCGCTCCCCTCTCTTGCCCTCTCTTGCGCTCCCTCTCTTATCTCCCTCTTGCTCTCCCTCTCTCTAGCTCTCCCTCCTCTCTCTTTGCGCTCCCTCTCTTCCTCTCTCTTGCTCTCCCTCTCTCTAGCTCTCCCTCTCTCTTGCGCTCCCTCCCTCTCTCTAGCTCTCCCTCTCTCTTGCGCTCCCTCTCTTCCTCTCTCTTGCTCTCCCTCTCTCTTGCGCTCCCTCTCTTCCTCTCTCTTGCTCTCCCTCTCTCTAGCTCTCCCTCTCTCTTGCGCTCCCTCTCTCCCTCTCTTGCTCTCCCTCTCTTGCGCTCTCCCTCTCTCTTGCGCTCCCTCTCTCCCTCTCTCTAGCTCTCCCTCTCTCTTGCGCTCCCTCTCTTCCTCTCTCTCTCTTTGCTCTCCTCTCTCTTCTTTCCCTTCCTCTCTCTAGCTCTCCCTCTCTCTAGCTCTCCCTCTCTTGCTTCTCTCCCTCTCTCTCGCTCCCTCCTTCCTCTCTCTTGCGCTCCCTCTCTTCCTCCTCTCTCTCCCTCTCCTCTCTCCTCTCTCTCCCCTCTCTAGCTCTCTCCCTCTCTCCGCTCCTCTCTTGCGCTCCTTCTCTCTAGCTCTCCCTCCTCTCTGCGCTTCCCTCTCTCCCCTCTCTCTAGCTCTCTCTCCTCTCTCTCCTCTCTTGCGCTCCTCTCTCCTCTCTCTTCGCTCCCTCTCTCCTCTCTCTCCCTCTCTCTTGCGCTCCCTCCCTCCCTCTTGCGCTCCTCTCTTGCGCTCCCTCCTCTCTCCCCTTCTCTCTCTTGCGCTCCCTCTCTCCTCTCTTCCTCTTCCTCTTGCGCTCCCCTTCTCCCCTCTCTCTAGCTCCCTCTCTCCCTCTCTCCTCTCTCTAGCTCTCCCTCCCTCTTGCACAGTGAGAGAGTGAGAGAAAGATAGACAGAGATACAGAGAGAGAGAGAGTCAGAGAGTGAGAGAGAGACAGACAGAGAGAGACAGACAGAGAGAGATAGAAAGAGAGAGAGAGAGATAGAGAGAGAGATAGAAAGAGAGAGAGATAGAAAGAGAGAGAGAGAGAGAGAGAGCGAGAGAGAGAGAGAGAGAGAGAGAGAGAGAGAGAGAGAGAGAGAGAGAGAAAAGAAAGAGAGAGAGAAAAAGAGAAGAAAGAGAGAGAGAAAGAGAGAGAGAGAGAGAGAGAGAGAGAGAGAGAGAGAGAGAGAGAGAGAGAGAGAGAGTGAGAGAGACAGAGAGACAGGGAGACAGAGAATTGGTCCATAGAACTGGTTGCTCTACTTCAGTGTAGCAGAGATCTAACCCCCACCGTGGCCATTCAAGCTGGAGATGGGACTGTGGTGTTGCACCTGTTGCCTGCTACAGTACAGTACAGAGACACTCAGGACACCTAAGTGACAGTTTACAGCAGAGTCATCTCTGAGCACAAACAGCATGGACATATGTCTCTTGGCACAGCATTTCTTAAATGATCTCAGTCAACATACAGTGCAAACAAAGCAGGCACCACAGTGTGTGCAACACAGGTACACACACAGGCACACACACAGGTACCCACACAGGTACCAACACAGGTACACACACAGGTACCCACACAGGTACACACACAGGTACACACACAGGTACACACACAGGCACACAGACACAAGCACACCGACACAGGCACACACACACAGGCACACAGACACAGGCACACACACAGGCACACACACAGGTACACACACAGGCACACACACAGGCACACACACAGGCACACAGACACAGGCACACACACAGGTACACACACAGGTACACACACAGGCACACACACAGGTACACAGACACAGGCACACACACACAGGCACACAGACACAAGCACACCGACACAGGCACACAGACACAGGCACACAGGCACACAGACACAAGCACACCGACACAGGCACACACACACAGGCACACAGGCACACAGACACAGGCACACACACAGGCACACACACAGGCACACAGACACAGGCACACACACAGGCCCACAGACACAGGCACATACACACACACAGGCGCACACACACAGGCACACACACAGGTACACACACAGGTAGACACACTTCATAGTACTTCACCAGCTCTCACCAAAGACAGAAAAAGACAACTCCTCCTTCATAACGAAAATAAACATCTTGGGAAACAACTGCGACAAAACACAAGTGACACTAACAGAGTACCTACGTATGTACGCAGTCTGTCACAGCAACAATAACACGGGCCTCCATATTATTCATCCATAGGCATTCAGCAGGAGTAGCGGGCCTTAAGGTGGCGTCCATAAATGCTCTCCCAACCGCAGCAGCCGTATTTCACCTTCCCTGACTGAACATGTTGATATTTGCCTTGGTGTATCTGCGTTCCCCTCAGCTACAGCGAGTACAGAGTGCCCACAGCACAGTAAACACACATTAGAGACTACATCAAGCCAACAACTGACACTCTTTCAGAAGCCATCCTGGGACTGCTGAACTTGCTTCTCATGTCAGTCAGGCCTCACAGGGGGACATGGATGTTTGGACTATGTTATAATAGCCTAGATCAGGGCTCACCAACCCCGTTCCTGGAGAGCTACCCTCCTGTAGATTCTCACTCTAACCATGTTCCTGGAGAGCTACCCTCCTGTAGGTTTTCACTCCAACCATGTTCCTGGAGAGCTACCCTCCTGTAGGTTTACATTCCAACCATTTTCCTGGAGAGCTACCCTCCTGTAGATGTTCACTTCAACCCTGTTCTTGGAGCTACCCTCCTGTAGGTTTACATTCCAACCATTTTCCTGGAGAGCTACCCTCCTGTAGATTTTCACTTCAACCATGTTCCTGGAGAGCTACCAAGGTTGGAGTGAAAACTCCTGTAGATTTTCACAGGACAGTAACCATGTTCCTGGAGAGCCTACCAGTCCTGGAACAAGGTTGGAGATTTTCAACAGGTTGGAACCATAGCTCTACCAGGGTTGGAGAGGACCAGTAGCTCTACTGGTTGGAGAAAACCTTTCAGGACAGTAGCTCTACCAAGGTTGGAGTGAAAACCTGGACAGTAGCTCTACGGGAACAAGGTTGGAGTGAAAACCTACAGGACAGTAGCTCTACGGGAACAAGGTTGGAGTGAAAAAACCTACAGGACAGTAGCTCTACAGGAACAGGGTTGGAGTGAAAACCTACAGGACAGTAGCTCTACCAGGGTTGGAGTGAAAACCTAACAGTATGTTCCAGGGTTGGAGTGAAAACCTACAGCAGTATCTCTACAGGAACAGGGTTGGAGTGAAAACAGGACAGTATCTCTAGGAACAGTAGCTCTACAGGAACAGGGTTGGAGTGAAAACCTACAGGACAGTAGCTCTACAGGAACAGGATTGGAGTGAAAACCTACAGGACAGTAGCTCTACGGGAACAAGGTTGGAGAGCCCTGGCCTAGATCAAAGATTGACTGTTGTTTGGGGCTATGTTATAATAGCCTAGACCAATGTTTGAAATGAAAGGTGTTTCTGTGGATGATCATCATTATCATCGCCGTCATGTGACCTGGATGCTCCAGCCTCTGTCGAAGACCATTGTTCAGCCCAACACCTACTTTTTTAGCATCGTTGGGGTGATCCTAATAATGAAAAGCCCTATATAAATTAAATGGTTTAGTAATATTATTATTATTATCATTTGACTGATTAAACAATGCCAGTGTCCAATTCCAATGTCATAAGAGTAGAGGTCAACTGAGATAGGCATTAACACTGAAACTGCTGCCTACTGACATAAATGTAAAGTAAAGCAAACTAACATTTGTCATGGGTCCCAGTGGGTGATAGCTGTGGAGTATGCAATGCCCAGGCCTGTGTTTCCAGAATACCTCTTAAAAGCTTTAGAACTTTGTCTGATAAAGTTTGCCCTTCATTCAGAATGATTAGCTACCGGTTGCTTTCTTACTGTACGTGATTAATTAATTAATTTCTAGGGCCTTATCGAATGCCCTTATCCGAGTGTAAAGATGTAAATAAATGGATGTTTTGACAGATTAGACGTTATTGAACCACATCACACACTTGAGAAATGGCTTTGGAATACGGGTGGGTTAAATAGTCTACTACAGATGATGGCGGAACATACGTTTCATGGTTAACAGTTTTCTATTGAGGGAATGCCTGCCTGCGTCTGGCCATTGAGAACCACAAGCACCGGCTCACCCCATGCGGAAACACCCAGCCCGGTTGCTTGACGGGGTAGACGATGAACGATCGAGCAAATATCATATTTTATTCAGTGAGTGATGAAGTATGAACAAATAAGCCCATTCAGATCGCCTAATGTGCAATGTAAATGATCAACGTGCGCTCAAATAGTAGCCTCAAGGCGCAACAATTACCTAAAACATTTGCTTCGTAAGATACAGGCAATACATTAACCTCGAAGCTGTAATCATATAAAACTACTAAAGGTGTTTTGATTAACAATCAAATCAAAATTAATATTACATGCATATTTAAAAAAAGTCTAGCCTGCCCATGACAACAAATTGCCATGTCAGACATAAACAAATCTAACAATCGGTCGTTTGTCCATTCATTGTAAATAAAATAGCTAGGCCTACACATGCATCTGCCTCGTAAAATGTATAATTTGGCCATCTCAGAATAACTTTATAGCTAATCATTCCATTATGAATGGAAAAACGGCTACTGTACACCGGGGAGACTGATAGTGGTGCGTGAAGAACTGTCACTTGGGGGCCACAAACTTTGAATAGTAAACAGCAATACGTCAATATGTAAAAACAAACGCTACGCTGTATGTGTTGTGTTTCTGCCTACCTGTCCCGTTCCGTTTCAGATTGTCCCTGTGGTCGTCCGTACCCAACATCTTTCGAAACGATGTGTGACAAGACTGACTGTCAAATCCGAAAGCCCAGCTCGCACTCTGGAGTCACGGGTGTCAGAGCGCGCAGCCACTCTACACACGAATGCGCACTCAAAGAGTCTTCAACGTTATCACCGCCGCGCCTATACAATTTGATTTATGTTATTTATCACTTTGCCATCGATTATTTTATCTTGAAAGACAGGGAAGAAGTTAGTAATTATATTAATATACACTACATGACCAAACGTATGTGGGCACCTGCTCATCGAACATCTCATAAAAAAATCATGGGCATTAATATGGAGTTTGTCCCCCCTTTGCTGCTATAACAGCCTCCACTCGTCTGTGAAGGCTTTTCACTAGATGTTGGAACATTGCTGCTGGGACTTGCATTAGTGAGGTCGGGCACTGATGTTGGGCGATTAGGCCTGGCTCGCAGTCGGTGTTCCAATTCATCCCGGAGGTGTTTGATGGGGTTGAGGTCAGGCCAGTCAAGTTCTTCCACACCAATCTTGACAAACCATTTATGCAGGGGCGCATGTCCCCCCCACATTCTGAAATAGCATTTTTGTCCCCCCCCCAGTTTTATCATTGGAATGTGATATAAAATGAGGCAACGGTGAGCTTTAGTACTATGCAGACGCCTCTGAGGGGTTGGATTGGCTATTTGGAGTGTTTATCCAACTGGATTAAAAAATATATATATTATATCCCCCCACTTCTAAAACCAAAGTTGCGCCCTGCATTTCTGTATTGACCTTGCATGTCTAGAATGTCATTGTACTCTGTCATTTTAAGATTTCCCGAACCATGCCCGAACCATGAAAAACAGCCTCAGACAATTATTCCTCCTCCACCAAACTTTACAGTTGGCACTGCGCTTTCGAGCAGGTAGTGTTCTCTTGGCATCTCGCCAAACCCAGATTCATCCATCGGACTGCCAGATGGTGAAGAGTGATTCATCACTCCAGAGAACGTGTTGCCACAGCTCCTGAGACCAATGTCAGCAAGCTTTACACCACTCCGGCCAACTCTTGGCATTGCGCATGGTGACCTTATATTTGTGTGTGGCTGCTCGGCCATGGAAACCCATATCATGAAGTACCCGACAAACAGTTATTGTCCTGACATTCCAGAGACAGTTTGGAACTCGGTAGTGAGTGTTGCAACCGATGACAGACGATTTTTACACGCTATGCGCTTGAGCACTTGGCGGTCCCATTCTGTGAGCTTGTGTGGCCTACCACTTCGCGGCTGAGCCGTTGTTGATCCTAGACGTTTCCACTTCACAATAACAGCACTACTTTTGATCGGGGCAGCTCTAGCAGGGCAGAAAGTTTAGGGAACTGACTTGTTGGAAAGGTGGTATCCTATGACAGTGCCACATAGAAAGTCACTGAGCTCTTCAGTAAGGCCAATCTACTGCCAATGTTTGTCTATGGAGATTGCGATTCTGTGTGCTCGATTTTGTGTACCTGTCAGCAATGGGTGTGGCTGAAATAGCCGATTCTATTCATTTGGGGTGTCCACATACTTTTTTATACAGTGCATTCTGAAAATATTCAGACCCCTTGACTCTTTCCATGTTTTGTTACATTACAGTCTTATTCTAAAATGGATTCAATTGTTTTTTCCCCTCATCAATCTGCACACAATACCCCATAATGACAAAGCAAAAATAGTTTTTTAGAAATGTTTGCAAATTTATCAAAATGTAAACATAATACATTTACATAAATATTCAGACCCTTTACTCAGTACTTTGTTGAAGCACCTTTGGCATAGATTACAGCCTTGAGTCTTCTTGGGAATGACACTACAAGCTTGGCACACCTGAATTTGGTGAGTTTATCCCATTCATCTCTGTAGATCCTTTAAAGCACTGTCAGGTTGAATGCTTGGCATTCGGGCCAAATAGTTACATCTTGGTTTCATCAGACCAGAAAATCTTGTATCTCTTGGTCTGAGAGTCATCCAGGTGCCTTTTGGCAAACTCCAAGCAGGCTGTCATGTGCCTTTTACTGAGGACTGGCTTCCGTCTGGCCACTCTACCATAAAGGCCTGATTGGTGGAGTGCTGTAGAGATGGTTGTCCTTCACAGAGGAACTCTGGGGCTCTGTCAGAGTGACCATCGGGTTCTTGGGCGCCTCCCTGACCAAGGTCCTTCTTCCCCGATTGCTCAATTTGGTTGGGCGGCCAGCTCTAAGAAGAGTCTTGGTGGTTCCAAACTTCTTCCATTTAAGAATGATGGCCACTGTGTTCTTGGGGACCTTCAATGCTGCAGAAATGTTTTGGTACCCTTCCCCAGATCTGTGCCTCAACATAATCCTGTTTCAGAGCTCTACAGACAATTCCTTCAACCTCATGGCTTGGTTTTTGCTCTGACCTGCCCTGTCAACTGTGGGTCCTTATATCGACAGGTGTGTGTCTTTACAAATCATGAGCAATCAATTGAATTTACCACAGGTGGACTCCAATCAAGTTGTAGAAACATCTCGAGGATGATCAATGGAAACAGGATGCACCTGAGTTCCATTTCGAGTCTCATAGCAAAGGGTCTGAATACTTGTATAAATAAGGTATTTCAGATTTCATTTATTATTTTATAAATTAGCAAACATTTTTAAAAACCTGTTTTCGCTTTGTCATTATGGGGTATTGCATGTAGATTGATGAGGACATTTAAAAAAATCTAATTTAGAACAAGGCTGTAACGTAACAAACTAGAAAAGGGGAAGGGGTCTGAATACTTTTTAATGTACTGTATATACTGTAGTGCATTTTAGTACATGTTTTTAAAATTGTGTTTACACAGTTTATTATAGTTTACTAGATTATAATAAATCAACTGTCATTATAATATGCAGAAATTAATTTAACTTGTTTTCCTCTTTAGTTGTACTCTATTTTACTTTTCCTTCACATATGTAATAAAAACATTCTACATATGTGACTATAAAGATGAAACCACCGGGTTGTTAAAAATGGTGAAATGATAGGGATATTATAAATCTATGGCCCCATCAGACTTGTCAGAGCCTGGCAGAAATATATCTCTGTGAGATATCAGCCATGTAGTATTCCTTCACTGAGAGATGTCTATAAATTAAACATGAAATAGGACATCTATCCGCATGGTGTCCTGTGTCAGGGACTGGCATTCACTCCTAGGAAATATCTAATGTGATAGGCCCATATGTATCCTGTCGGAGGTGCTCATGTTGGCAGATTTGGACAGTCATTTATAGAGCGTTGGATAGGAACAACATCTCGCGTCTGTTTATTGGCTCTACTTTGTCTCGAGAAAGACAGGTGGAACTCGGCTTTTGTCAGATGTTAATGTACTCTTCTGTTGGCGAAATTCTTTGCGTTTTGCATCTTGAATAACAATTCATCAAAATAAAATTCCTTCGATACCCTGCTTCGACATCCTGCATGTTTTAAATAAATAACTGGTCAATTGTAATTTCAAGTATGTCTATTCAAATGCCAATAGGCTAAAGGCTAAAAGCCATGGGCCGTTTCCACTCGCCAAAGTGCGAGCGGAAGGCTTTCTTTCCCCAATGCCACGCCACGGCTTTAACTCACGCGTCCGCGAGAGGCTTGTCAGCCGGAGGGTGATGGAAAAACTTGGATAGGCCTACATACTTGGGAGCTCAATATATCCTTCCCAAATGCGGGTGCGCTGGCACGCGTGTTCAAAGACTAGGCTCATATAAATAACCCCGAGAGAACATTACCGCGACCGAGGACGTAACACTACCCCAGCCCAATGTCTGCCTCTCACTCACCGGTCACCGCTGCAACACTGGCACCTCATACCCTTATTCACATTTAAAAATATATATATTTACCCGCCATCGTTATGTAAAACCATAGTTAACATGATATACAGTGGTGGGGAAAGTACCCAATTGTCATGCTTGAGTAAAAGTAAAGATACCTTAATTAATAGAAAATGACTCAAGTAGGCTAAAAGTGAAAGTCGCACAGCAAAATACTACTTGAGTGAAAGTCGTAAAGTATTTGGTTTGAAATATACTTAAGTATCAAAAATAAATGTAATTGCTCAAATATACCTAAGTAGCAAAAGTAAAAGTATAAATCATTTAAAATTCCTTATATTAAACCAGACAGCACCATTTTCTTGTTTATTAAATGTACATATAGCAAGGGGCAGCCAACACTGAGAACAAACAAAGCATGTGTGTTTAGTGAGTCCATCGGATCAGAGGCAGTAGGGTTGACCAGGGTTGACCAGGTTGACCTTCTCTTGATAAATGTGTGAATCAGACCATTTTCCTGTCCTGCTAAGCATTCAAAATGTAAAGATTACTTTTGGGTGTCGGGGAAAATGTATGGAGTAAAAAGTACATTATTTATATAGGTTGCACTGGACTGATGACACGCTCCTCAGGTCGAGTGCGTGGAGTCGGCACAGGACGCTCCAGGCTGGGGAGGTGCACTGTAGGCTTAGTGCGTGGAGCCGGTGCAGGTTTCACCGGACTGATGACACACACTTCAGGGCGAGTGCGGGGAGCCGGCACAGGACGTACCGGGCTGTGGAGGCGCACCGGAGGCCTGTTGCATGGAGCTGGCACAAGTGTCCCTCCAGATTCCTCTGTGATTCTCTCCAAGGAAGCGTCTAACATCCTCCCATGATCTCCTCCCAGTTCCAACTCACCATTTCCTCCCGAGCACGTTGCTTGGTCCTTGAATGGTGGGATATTCTGTCACGGTTGTTAGAATGGACGGATCAAGGCGCAGCGTGACTTGGGTTCCACATATTTATTTGCGATGAAACTTAAACCAAAACCGTGAACTATGTGGTGCAGCAGGCACATACACAAAACAATAACCCACAATGCAGGTGGGAACAGAGAAACCTTAAGTATGATCCCCAATTAGAGACAACGAATAATCAGCTGCCTCTAATTGGGAACCACACCAAAACACACACATAGAAATAAAACGACTCGAACACCCCCGAGTCACGCCCTGACCTAAACCACCATAGAGAATCCTGAGGGCTCTCTATGGTCAGGGCGTTTACATTGTTCAGGTTCCTCAGAGGTTTGTGTGGTTGCCCTCCAATCAGAGCTCCTAGGAGCATGGAGAGCAGGATGAAAGCCAAGGGAAAGACCTTAAAGGTACCAGATTGGCTACTCGTGCCAAAACACGCCTCTTCTTCAGTCATTACCCATACTGTGTGTCTTTCAGAAGGCAGTAGTTGCTATACTGTACAGATATAGGGTTCAAACATCAATCGTATTCTTATCAGAGGTTGAATACATTTTCCCTTGTCTTACTCTCATAATATTGCATCTGTCTGTTTCATTAGGACTAAATGGAGAATAATTAAGCAAGTCTAAATGAAGCTGATTGTGTTCAGTGCTTTTGTTCTCAAACAAAATAAATGATACTGTACAAACAGAATCTATTTTTCAGAATGTAAGTTTGGGATTTCCATAATTACTCACTACAGTAGAAATGGAAAATATCCCTTGCCTTTCAAACTCTCCCGCCACTTGCCCACACCCATCCCTGATTAGGATTGACCTGGTTCCCACAGTAACAATCACCAAAACAGCACAGGGTCCATCCAGCATAACATTCTTCTCTAAATGGAGCAGAGAGGAACAGAAAAAGGCAATGGCACTTCAGGCAGCTGATTAACTCCAGTTTGAGTACAGGGAAAATGGAATATATAAACTGGAATATGAAAATGTTATGTTAAACTGCTGGCTGGAGAGAGAACGGATGATTCTTCTCTCTCTCTCTCTCTCTCTCTCTCTCTCTCTCTCTCTCTCTCTCTCTCTCTCTCTCTCTCTCTCTCTCTCTCTCTCTCTCTCTCTCTCTCTCTCTCTCTCTCTCTCTCTCTCTCTCTCTCTCTCTCTCTCTCTCTCTCTCTCTCTCTCTCTCTCTCTCTCTCTCTCTCTCTCTCTCTCTCTCTCTCTCTCTCTCTCTCTCTCTCTCTCTCTCTCTCTCAAATGTGTCCGTCCTTTGACCTTTATGCAGTTTGACATCTTTCTACAGAGTTGTCCAACAATCAGTATAGTTGTTCAACTATCGTTTTTAAGAACCTACTGCTCATGCTTGGTGAAATCAAGCAAGAGCTTCTAATATAACTGTGTGTACAAGATTCCCCACTAAAATACCATTTGTTGACTCAGAAAAAAGTAACAGTCCTGTCCTGCCTTCCAGGTCAGGATGCCCCCCCAAACTCAGTGAGATGACGACATCAGACCTAGTGCTGTCTCTCATCAGTAGAGGCCAGGACTGCACTACAGTACAGGAGTGGTGGTGTTTAGGTGAGTAGGCTAGGCAATAGTTTTAATTAGAGTCCGGTGGGTCCACTATGCAGCTAATTACACCAGCTGCCAATGGAACCACTAATGACCGACCAGCCTGGTCCGAGGACACACGGAGCAGGAGTCACTGACCCAGGCAGAGGAGAAACACAACAAGCACAAACAACATTACGGAGAAAGGAAAGCCTGCTCTTTCTATCTCTCTCTAAGTCACCCCCGTCACTACTCATTTACACCCTCTGGGTGTCTCACACCATCTTGTGTCTCTGTATTGCTCTCAAGGCGCCCATTCTGGTTCAATCAATTTACACAGTTGCAACAGCGCACCAGCTCACAGTGACGGATTAATCTGCTACTGACAGGTACCTAATGCGAGATCATTGTTGGAGATGGAGCAGAAGGCAATGTGGATACTCTTGGTATATCTAACATGGAACACAACCACCTACATATCTCTCTCTTATACACACACACAATCATTGCAAAAAAAGGCCATGCCTGTGCACATGACTTTACCCACAGTCCTGTTAGGGTCTTTTCCCCGATTCTCAGCTATCTATCACAGCATCCTGGTTTCCACCAATCAGAATGCCCGAATGCACATTTGGACTCGGACCGCTCCCACTCCAGGTCAGAGTGGCTATCGTTGTCGACAGATGAAGACGTTTGGCTGCCAATTAGTGTGTTTTAATCTAGAAGTGTTGTTATTATATTGTGTATCTGCAATATCCATGAAGATCACTTCTGGTCTGTGTGAGTATGCTAATGTGGGGTGCTGACCAAAAGCCAATAAAACTCTGGAAGAGGGGTCTTCACGGATCCACCTGTACCCAAATACTCGAGACCCGATCTGTGATCCGAGCGGGTCCGGATCCAGAATTCAAAATAATGTCACGTGTCTGGGTCGGATCTGATTGTCACGGTCTCGGGTATGTGTCATTTTAATTGACTTGTCCAGAAGGACATGATATTACTGCTCTTTGCTTTTCCCGAGAGTGGCGTGTGTAGCTTATTGTTAGCCAATCACAAGTCATCAAAGCGGCAATAGGCTACAGTCACAGAGCCCCCGTGTGGGGGCAAAGGTTAGGAGATATCTAAACAAGAGGAAGACGGAATTAAAATGATGGAATGAAAAGTTAGAGGAGAAGGACCAAGAGCCATCGAGGTAGGCTCCTACTTTATATTCTGAATGGAGCTGTTGTCATTTCTGCAACTGTGTAGGACGAGAAAGCACATAAACACACAGAATTATGCCTGGCAGGTCAGTCAGTATGGCTGAAGCTGGAACAAAGTACTGTAACATTCTCCCTCACAGAACACATCCTCATCCTCTGCACCCACACATGGCCTGACCTTGTCCTGCTAGTAGGCAATGGATGCATACACCTGACGTGTGTGAATCAAACACCTGACCTATACCTCAGGAGGACTGGACAGACTCAGTGCATCCAGTCTGGCATCAAGTCTTGAACAGCTTCTATCCCCAAGCAGTAAGACTGATAAATAGCTAACAAAAAGAGCTACACAGACTTTCTGAGTTAACCTTGTATCCTTAGTGACCTTTTGTGTTTTTGCACGGTCTCTATGCACACTCACAGGGCCCTACACACTAACACACGGTCTCTATGCACACTCACAGGGCCCTACACACTAACACACGGTCTCTATGCACACTCACAGGGCCCTACACACTAACACACGGTCTCTATGCACACTCACAGGGCCCTACACACTAACACACGGTCTCTATGCACACTCACAGGGCCCTACACTCTCACTCCATCACTCCCACTCTGCGCACATACATTTATACTGACTACGACGCACGCACGCACACACGCACACGCACACACGCACACACACACGCTGCTGCTACTCTGTTAATCTTATATCCTACATATCTACATCCATCACTCCAGTATCCCTGCACATTGTAAATATGGTATTGGAACTGACCCTGTATATAGTATGCTTACTTACTTACTTATTGTCTTCTTCATATTTATTATGTTTTTTTTCTAGTATTACATTGTTATTGATTATTGCGTTTCGGGGGTTTGTGAGAAAGGCATTTCACTGTACTTGAGCATGTGACATTAAAACTTGAAACTTGACTCAGCAGCTCCGCTACTCCCCGGCTCAGAGCCTTTATATTAAACTGTGTAATAAAACATCATCGATTAGACAGAAAGACTCACTGTGCCGGATCCTTCAGCTTCCTAAAGGTGACTGATCAAGAGATGGCCAAGCTGTGGCAACTCAAAGGGCCCTAAACTAAAGTACTGAAGCTGTCCACTAACAATGACCACATAGACTGTGATGTATGACAGGCCATTAGTATCCTAACCAAATAGCGCAGAGCTGCATTCTCCCCGCAGACTCCATGTGACTTTCACAGCTACACACTATCTATGAACTAAATGGCACCCTATTTCCTTTGTAGTGCACTCATTTTGACACGGGTCCATAGGGGTTTTGGTTCAAAGTAGTGCACTATGTAGGTACCAGGGTGCCATTTGGGACATAGTCTTCTCAGCCATGTGTCTGTCTGTCAGAGAGCCAGCTGGAGGTACGGTATGGTACAGTACAGAGCCGCTGTGCTCCCAACGTTAAACATTAACAGCTTTTTATTCCGCCAGGAGAGGAACACTCACAAAACGACATACATATTAATAAGCAGCAGGAATGCATACTCCCACACCTGAAAATAAGGCCTTGGGCTCAGAGCTGCACTACAGTCTATGAAGTGGCCTAGAGAACAGTCACTCCCTGGCATGTAAAGTGTCTGTGTGCAAACCTCTTGATAATTCTATGAAAGAATACCTCACTGTGGCTTTGCAAAATGGCCTGTTGAATAACATTATAGGTTCTACGAAAATGTAAATCATCTAGGTGATGATTATCAGTTTGATCTCATCCACTTCAGAAAAAAACTAAACAAAGCCAAACGGTTATGACGCATGGGATGGAGAAACCAAGTGTCCTCAAAATATGGAGATACGTTTTATTATTCCACAGTAAGAAAATCGGATGTATGCTCTCTCAAGCCATTTGGATAAAGGCCTGTTTAAATGCAGGCTAAGCAACGTGGAGTGTTGTGCTTTAGAGGCTCAACGGTCCGAGTTTTGAATGGCATATCTGAAGGAGTGCAAGCTATTATTAATCACTTCCTGTTCACAGGCACTTTCCCCACGGCACTAAAAACTGCTATCGTGAACTGCTTCTGAAGAAATGTAATCTAGAATCTTCAGCTCTTAGCGATTTCTGGGCAATCTCCAACCTTCCATTCTTAAGCAAAACGCAAGAGAAATTGGTTTTCAAAGAACAAAATAGTTGTTTTAGTGCCAACTCTATTTTTGAAAAATTCTCATTTGGTTTTCGTGCCAACCACAGCACAGAGACATCATTAATTAAAGTGGTAAATGATCTTAGAGCCAACACAGATGCCAAACAGCTCTCTGTCCTTGTACTCATAGATTTAAGTGCTGTATTTGACACTGTTGACCATGATGTCCTTCTGGACAGACTGGATACGTAGGTTAGCCTCTCCGGTCCAGTTCTAAATTGGTTTGGGACCTTTTTAATTTTTTTAAACTAGGCAAATCAGCTAAGAACAAATTCTTATTTACAATGACAGCCTAGGAACAGTGGGGTAACTGCCTTGTTCAGCTCGGGGATTCAATCTAGCAACCTTTCGGTTACTGGCCCAACGCTCTAACCACTGGGCTACCTGTTCCCCCTATTTAACTGGTCGATAGTTTTTTACCACCCTTGGTGAACAATACATATCACGTGGCGTTCCACAAGGTTCGATTTTGGGTCCGGTACTGTTCAGGTTATATATGTTACCTCTTGGCAGCATTATCATATTATACTATATTGATTTTCACTGCTACGCAGACGATACACAACATTGCATTTCTGTTTCACCAGAGGATGTTAATCTCCACAGACAAATTTTAGACTGTATTAGTGATTTAAATACTTGGATGGCTCACAACTTCCTCACGCTAAATCAAGACAAGACGAAGGTACTTATTGTTGGAGCCAAAGCACAGAGAGAATCGAGCCGCATATTTGAATTCACAGGCAATAAAGATAAAACACCAGGTTAAAAAAAAACAAGGGTGTTATTTTAGATTCTGAACAAAATTTTGAATCCCACATTAGGAATGTGACCAAAATAGCTTTTTACCACTTGAGGAACATTGCCACGGTCTGGCCGTTTCTCTCTCAGGCTGATACAGAGAGACACATCCATGCTTTTATTACAAGCAGGCTTGTCTACTGTAATGCTCTCCTGTCAGGTCTATCCAAGAAAGCCATTGGTCAACTGCAAAACATACAGAAAGGAATGCTGCAGCATGGGTACTGACCAAGACCAGACAGAGAGCAAACATTAAACCAGGTCTCTACACTGGCTGCGTGTGAGTTTTATAATTAATTGTATGATTATTCTATTGGTTTTTAAATACATCCAAGATTGTGTACCGCAATACATGTCAGACATGCTTTTAAGTTATGTACCCAGTAGGTCCCTCAGGTCCTTTGGCCCTGGCCTTTTAACTATCCCAAAGACAAGGACCAAGAGGCATGGAGAGGCAGCCTTTAGTTATTATGCCCCCAGCCTCTGGAATAGCCTGCCAGGGAACCTGGGGGGGGGCAAAACTGTGGACATATTTAAAAGAGATCTTAAAACATATTTTTTTAGCTTTTCTTCTCCTTAGGGTGCTTTTTAGTAGTTCAGTTTTGTCATTCGTTTGCTTTTTATCTTATGTTGTTGTGTAGTAAATATTTCTGCCAAAAAAAGACAACCTGTAAAGCACAAACTGTGTTGCATTCCATGTCTGAAATGAGCTGTATTAAATACAGCTTTATTTGACACAGGGGAGAGGGGCAAGGTGGCTCTGAAATGAGCTGTATTAAATAAAGCTTTATTTGACACAGGGGAGAGGGGCAAGGTGGCTCTGAAATGAGCTGTATTAAATAAAGCTTTATTTGACACAGGGGAGAGGGGCAAGGTGGCTCTGAAATGAGCTGTATTAAATAAAGCTTTATTTGACACAGGGGAGAGGGGCAAGGTGGCTCTGAAATGAGCTGTATTAAATAAAGCTTTATTTGACACAGGGGAGAGGGGCAAGGTGGCTCTGAAATGAGCTGTATTAAATAAAGCTTTATTTGACACAGGGGAGAGGGGCAAGGTGGCTCTGAAATGAGCTGTATTAAATAAAGCTTTATTTGACACAGGGGAGAGGGGCAAGGTGGCTCTGAAATGAGCTGTATTAAATAAAGCTTTATTTGACACAGGGGAGAGGGGCAAGGTGGCTCTGAAATGAGCTGTATTAAATAAAGCTTTATTTGACACAGGGGAGAGGGGCAAGGTGGCTCTGAAATGAGCTGTATTAAATAAAGCTTTATTTGACACAGGGGAGAGGGGCAAGGTGGCTCTGAAATGTCACGTACCTTCTCCACTGCACTCTGTGGCACTGAGTGGCCGCAGAGAGGCACTCTGGAGGCGGACTATTTAATAGGGGTTGAGTGGCCCAATCCTCCTCTGGGTCATCACAGACACCCTGGTCGTCACATCCTACCTGCGATCCAGGGACTGATGTTCAGTGTCTCAATGTATCTTTCCTGTTGATTTGTGACACACGTTTGAAGTACCTTGACTTCTGAAGTTGCGTGAAGTCGAGTCCCTCTGGTGAAAGTACATGTCGTTTCTACCGGAGATATCTGATGGCTCAGTCCTGCTCTGGACCGAGACAAGGTGGGTGTTGAATTGGAGGCTTGTTGAGTTTCTTTCTTGTGGACTTCAAGAGGATAAGTAACAATATTTCTGTAACAGCTGAAGAGCGCTGAAGAGCCTGAGAAATGAGAACACTGGAAGAAATGTGAGACTTCGAACAACAAAAAACAACTTTACAATGGACTTAGAAATTGCCCTTAACTTCACCTGAAAAGTGTGCAAGCATTTGTTCAACGAAACGTACCTCATGCTCAAAGAGTGACTCATCTCAAAAGGGACTTGTGTTCACAATCTTTGGCTAAAATCTCGCCGTAGAATTTGGACGAAACCCACCCTCTTCATTCAGAACATCTAGAATTCCATTGTAAATAAACAACACACATGCACGTAACGCATCACAGAAATCCCTATTGATGGTGGAATCTTCTTCACTGTCCTTTTCATCACGCAAGCCCAGAGGTGCTCTCAGATTCCACACTCTAGAGGAATAACGTGATTCCAATTGATCACTGGACTCATTGTGAAATAATGCAGTGTTCCATGCCAAGCCAAGCGTCGCAATAATAACATTGATAGTTCCAGACAGTAGCAAACCAAACCCAATTCGTTCCACTCATCCTTCATTTGACCGTTTTCTATTTTCAATTTGGACCCCCCCAGAAAAAAAACTAATCCCTCACTGTGATTGAAAACGAAGCCATAGCTGCGTGGCACAAACGATTTATTGACATAAGTGATAGTTTGCTCGGAAATACTTGTGCAATCATAGAAAGACAGAGGCGGGAGAGGCCCTTCATGCTGTGCTACATTTGCCTGTCAAGTTTATTGAGGGGGGGAGAAAAATGTTACAATTGTAAAACAGAGTCTTTATCCATTTAAAGTCTGTTGCCGTTATCTTTACATGCATCATTGCATGATATTCAAGGTTGAGTGGGTTGAAATGGTTTGATAATGGTATTTAAGTAGTGCTCTGTACTGAGAGACTGGGTGAGGTTTTTTGGGTACAACATGTTCATTGTTTGAACCTTTCACAGAAACCACAAGTCGGCTACGGCCCGAATCATGCTCTCAGTAACACAACAGTGCCTTCATTCTCTCCCCCTCCATTCCTCACCATCTCCACCTCCACCTCTGTCTGTTTTAGTAGCCCACAGCTCTTACTTTACCACAGGATGTTGGTGGCACCTGAGTTGGGGAGGACGGACTTGTGGTAAAGGCTGGAGCGGAATAAGTGGACTGGTATCAAATACATCAAACACATGGTTTCCATGTGTTTGATGCCATTCCATTTGCTATCTTCCAGACATTATTATGAGCCATCCTTCCCTCAGCAACTTCCTGTGTACTGTACCTACTGTATGTAAACATGCCTCCTCCCTTTACTTCTCTCCATCCATCTCCCTCTCCCTTGTCCCTCCCTCTCTCTTTCTCTCTAGCTATACCTCTCCCTGCCTCAACCTCTTCCTGCGCTCTCGCTCCCTCCCTCGCTCTCTTTTTTCTTTAATCTCTCCGTTTTCTCCTGAAGGTTAGTCGTGGCTGCAGGGGTATGAAAATGTCAGAAAGGCCCACTCCATTTTCAGCTACATAAATAGCTATTTCCCGCCAGAGCAAACCCACTTTCAGCACTGACCCAACAGCTCCACTTCCTACCTCCCGTTCCACTCCGCCACCAAGCCTGCTGCTGCTGCTGGGAGAAATGTACATGAAATATCTCTCTTTCACCCTCCCTCCATTTCTATATACATCCCCAGTCCCAATGCTTCTCTGCATAACATTTTTCTCTCAGATTTCCAAATATTATAAGAGATGACCATGTACTTTCTTACTGCTTTGAGAAATCTGATTTAGTACCTTTTTCATTGTATTGAGACTGTACCAAAACATTACATAACCTAACATAAAAAGAGAATTCATGAATATCTTTAGACTGCAACTTCAGGAAGAACGACAGTGAAAGAAAATGCTCAATTCACGTTTGAAGTGACCCGAACAAAGGCTTGAAATATACTGTTTCACCCTCGTCTCAAAGCAGCCATTATTCCCCAACCCGAAATGGCCAATTCATATTGTAATTATGATTTATCAGCACAGGAGAAAATATAGGGAACCGTTGCTCATTAACAGACAAAGGCTGAGCACTTACAGTGTCTGGGAGAGTGACAGTTAGTGAAAGGACGCCTCTCTTCCCTTTTCAATATATGAGTTTCAAATGTGGGACACAAAAGGTAAGTCCTGAGTCCTAACACAACATGGAGGAATGCTCTTTTGCTATGCGTGTGTGTATGTTTCTCTGTGATTCCCCAGAGTATAAAATGCTTTCTACAAAGAGTTCTGGCATTGATGCAGGGTTATGAGGCCTGTCACTGTCAGGTATGACAGGAGAAGTGTTATAGAAAGATGTGTTATAGTGGAGATATAGAGGATCAATGTTATACATAGAACCTTACCATCCCTGTGAATTTACCACAGTTTTATTCAAGCTAGAATTAGAAGCACCTGTTTTATGCCATAATAATGAGTATTATTCACCTCTGGATACTTCCTCTACCTCCATCACCTAGCCAGTTCTCTCCAGTCCACCACATCAGACTGCTTTATTTCTGTGTGCGCCCTCTGTCCCAGAAAGAACCTGACATGTCGCCGTCACGCGTCAATATTGTCATCCACGTTTTGTTTCCTCCAGGAACATCCTCCCCTAATCGTCCCTTTCAATTTTCTGGCTGCAGCTCCCCAAGACAATGAGAGGAGACGTCAAAGACTGTAGGAAGACATGGGTAGCTCGTAGTCACACCAGGAAGAGACAATTCCAGCTTCACGCTTGAGGTTGTGCAAAATATAATTTTCCATTACATTTGCAGCACAGTGTCTTCGTTTGGTGTTCTGTTGTGGAGCAGACAAAGATAGCTGTTCTGGAATCAGCCGCTAGCCAGCTGCATGGGCTGGTGTTGTGATGAATAGTGGAAAGCCTTTAGAGGGATTCAGGAGGAGGTGGCTCATCTCTCTCAGCAGACACAGGTTTACCTCTATAGTACAGACCAGATAGACACAGGTTTAACTCTATAGTATAGACCAGATAGGCACAGGTTTAAGTCTATAGTATAGACCAGATAGACATAGGTTTAACTCTATAGAGAGCCTAAGGAGTGCCGGTAGTAAGGAGACTAGGAAATGGAAAGAGGTGCCTCTTGGGAGATCTATTTTCTCAAGGGACATACACATGTATCACACACTGTCATACCACAACCTGGCACCAACATTATCATACTCATACACACACGTACCCAAAACATGCACGCAAGCACGCACACAGTGTACACCGGACAGATGTCCACAAAAACATGATATACAGTATGTTGTTTAAATTATATACCGTTCCAAACAGAATACATGCAAACCATACGACATAAAAACACAGAATGCAAACATTACTGCTATGGTTTGAATAGAGACAAATGATGACTTCCTGTCTTATAGTAAAAAAAAAAGAAAAAACTAATTCCATTCTTTCTCTCTGCCTCTTTTCTGCCTCTTCTTCTGTAGTGTCTCATAAATGCCGTGCCCACCCACCTGTCCTCTCTCCTATGAGATGTAACATACAAAGGCCAAATTGAAAGCTAGATGGGAAATTACCCCCGGTACATTCAGGCTAATTTGCCTCTTTTTTTTACTGGGTGATGACCATTTCTCAACAATACACAGCAGAGTCCACACTCTCCTTTTCCAATACTCCCGCTGTGATTCCAAATGACTTCTACAGCTTGATAGAATTAATTGGCTGACTTTGAGTAGCATGGGAATAGATAGAACATTAGCTATTGAAAAGGGAAAAGATTGACAAGTATGCTGTTCGCTGTTTTTCTCAGAAATAATTGAGAGGGAGGGTGAAAAGAATTCTCTCTCTCGCCAGATGTGTGCTGTGCTCACTCTCTCTCTCTCTCTCTCTCTCTCTCTCTCTCTCTCTCTCTCTCTCTTTGTTGTGAAGTGACTCACTCCTTTTCTCCGACACAGAACCTATCATTTTGACTTTTTAATATGGACAGAACAGAGAGCAGCTGACTTACAGACACACAAATAGATGGTGAGGGGTGTGGAGGGGCTGAGGGGCATGGAGAAAAGTATTCTTGGTCTGAGGCAGGACTTCAAGGAACAATTGTCCTCAACTATTTCTGTACTTTAACCAAGAAATATCTCATCAGCATATTTTTGCATTTACTCCAACACAAACAAGGGAGAGAACATGGTTTTATTTAAACCACTAGTTTGAGGGCGATATCAAAGTCCTGAGTGCCTTATAGTATCATATGCTTTAGGAGAGACCAGGCAGCAGGAGGGGGCATAGGGAGATTTGGATGGCTGGCTACTATTCTGGGTGTGTGTCTGAGGCAGGTAGGCAGGTGAGCGCTGGTGGGGGTTGGTAGGTTGGTTGGGGCCGGGGGGCACTGCCATGGCATGGCAGAGTGATGGAGCGCTCTCTATAATTGGATCTGTAAAAACTCTCCCCACGGTTAATGTGCAGCCGCCGGCTGACGTGGCCGTCAACCAGACCTCAGGCTTATCGCCTGTCTGGCCCCCAGCAGGCAGCTCTCTCTGCGTGATTGATGGCTCTGTTTGTCTGTTGTTGTTTGTCTGAAGGACTCTACATCATGGCCTCCTATCCAATTAGAGTGTACTTGGAGATTACAGTAGCCTGGTCTCTCCTCTTCTGTCCAGTTCAGCTGGAGAAGGGGATCCATGTCACATTCTGTCAGAATGCTCAGTCCAGAGAAGTGTCCCTCTCTCCATCCTATATCCCTCTGTCCTCTCTCCATCCTAAAAACCCTACGTAAGTCTAATATCAATCTCTCCTTTCAACCCTAAAAGCTTACATCAAATGAACACAGCTGCCACTAACATCCGTACGCGTAGTCCTGTGTCACAATGCATATAATACAGAGGCAATCATCAATTATATTCAGCCGCTGGCTAATTTCTTTCTTGAGTGGATGGTCGGGGGCCCGGAATATAATTACAAATCATTTGTAGACTACAATTTGACCACAAGAATCCCAAACAGATATAATATTAAAACATGATAATTTCAAACCTTACATTACAAAAAGGCCCAAGTTGCCCATTATTTTGGCAGCCATGGCTAGAAGGAGAGATCTCAGTGACTTTGAAAGCGGGGGTCTCAAATCGGGTTGCAAAGCTACCAGTCATATACCGGAACCTTTAGTCATTTCGGTAATTAACAGAAATTCTGTCAATCTATCGTAACTTTGGTCATTTATACTTCTATAATTTTGAAAAAATGTGTTCATACAGTTGAAGTTGGAAGTTTACATACAATTAGGTTGGAGTCATTAAAACTCGTTTTTCAACCACTCCACAAATTTCTTGTTAACAAACTATAGTTTTGGCAAGTCAGTTAGGACATCTACTTCGTGCATGACACAACTAAAGTTTGCAACAATTGTTTACAGACAGATTATTTCACTTATAATTCACTGTATCACTATTCCAGTGGGTGAGAAGTTTACATACACTAAGTTGACTGTGCCTTTAAACAGGTTGGAAAATTCCAGAAAATGATGTCATGGCTTTAGAAGCTTCTAATAGGCAAATTGACATCATTTAAGTCAATTGGAGGTGAACCTGTGGATGTATTTCAAGGCCTACCTTCAAACTCTTTGCTTGACATCATGGGAAAATCAAAAGAAATCATCCAAGACCTCAGAAAAAAATGTTGACCTCCAGAAGTCTGATTCATCCTTGGGAGAAATTTCCAAACGTCTGAAGATACCACATTCATCTGTACATGCAATAGTACACAAGTATAAACACCATGGGACTACGTAGCTGTCATACCACTCACGAAGGAGGCGCGTTCTGTGTCCTAGAGATTAACATACTGTGATGCGAAAAGTGCAAATCAATCCCAGAACAACAGCAAAGGACCTTGCGAAGATGCTGGATGAAACAGGTACAAAATTATCTATATCCACAGTAAAACGACGCCTATATCGACATAACCTGAAAGGCCGCTCAGCAAGGAAGAAGCCACTGCTAAAACCACACTATGGTGTGCGACTGCACATGGGGACAAAGATTGTACTTTTTGGATAAATGTCCTCTGGTCATGAAACAAAAAAATAACTATTTGGCCATAATTACCATCGTTATTTTTTGAGGAAAAAGGGGGAGGCTTGCAAAATGAAGAACACCATCCCAACTATGAATCACGGGGGTGGCAGCATCATGTTGTGGGGGTGCTTTGCTGCAGGAGGGACTGGTGCACTTCACAAAATAGATGGCATCATGAGGATGGTAAATTATGTGGATATATTGAAGCAACATATCAAAACATCAGCCAGAAAGTTAAAGCTTGGTCACAAATGGGTCTTCCAAATGGACAATGACCCCAAGCATACTTCCAAAGTTGTGGCAAAATGGCTTAAGGACAACAAAGACAAGGTATTGGAGTGGCCATCACAAAGCCCTGACATCAATCCTACAGCAAATTTGTGGGCAGAACTGAAAAAGCGTGTGCGAGCAAGGAGGCCTACAAACCTGACTCAGTTACATCAGCTCTGTCAAGAGGAATGGGCCAAAATTCACCCAACTTATTATGGGAAGCTTGTGGAGGGCTACCCTAAACGTTTCACCCAAGTTAAAGAATTTAAGGGCAATGCTACCAAATACTAATTGTGAGTTTGTAAACTTCTGACCCACTGGGAATGTGATGAAAGAAATAAAAGCTGAAATAAATCATTCTCTCTACTATTATTCTGACATTTCACATTCTTAAAATAAAGTGGTGATCCTAACTTGACCTAAGACAGGGAATTTTTGTACTAGGATTAAATGTCAGGAATTGTGAAAAACTGAGTTAAATGTATTTGGCTAAGGTGTAGGTAAACTTCCGACTTCAACTGTAGCTTCTGCTGCTACTCCAATCCTAGTTCTCTTCTCTTTCTCACACAATGTGAGATCATCTTTCTTTCTTTTGCTCCCTTTATATTCTTTCTTTATTTGCTCAGAACGTTTATGAAATAATGTCCTGTAACCTACAAGAACTTCTAGACATTAGATTGGAGATCACTCATCACAATTTCAACTTCCCAGACCTGGATCCTTTCTTTTGACTATACGAAGCAGCTCCATTCATCCGAGGTGCTCTACCAAAAAGATGCCACCAAAAGAGAGGATGGAGAGTTGGCATCCTAGTCACATTCAAAAGTGAACACTGGAACAATATTTCTAACATAGAACGTGGGGAATGGTTAGAGGCAATCTAAAGAACACTAATGTTATTTTGTGATGTCATTAAAAATGTTATAAAGGAAATACTGTAACTTGGAAAGTATACCCACTACATATATGAAGTTTCCATATTCTGCATTGTGCATGTAATGTGAAAATTGATGAATGTGTTTTTGTTAAGACAGGGATGTGATTTGAGAAGCTATAAAAGATCATTGTTTTACCTAACTTTGGACAGTGAGTAGTTACCGCCCGGAGTGAGGTCAGGGAGCGTGCCAGCCTGTCGAAACTGCCCCTGTTGAGCGAACTGTATAAATTATGTTTTAATAAAAAAAAACATTTAAGACCAGAAAGACGTGAAGCTGCAGCTGCACGTTTAAAGTGGTTTGAACTTTGAATCTCAACACGAGGTGGAGACGATAAACTCAGGACTACACGACAAGTCAACGGATACCAGACAACTACAAAGAAAGAGAACAACAGAAGAACCATTTCAGGCAATCAGAGCCTTACAAGCCCAACCCCCTTTCCAAGGCTGCCCTGTTCACCGAGAGACCCCCGGCGATCCCAGGAATTTCACGTAAATTTGTGTGCTGTTCGTGTGCAAAGTACATGGTTACTGTAAGTGAGAGTAGTTTCTGAATGTACCAATGTTAAGTGTCTCGGTCCTTCTCCATCTCTTCTTTAACAAGCATCAATGTTGTTGTCATTCTGCTAGGGATCTGTTTTCAGAGTATTATGTCTCCAGTCCTGTGTTCCCATTTAATTAGCTAGTAAATAAATAATTAAACCAATGTGTAGTACTGAATCATAAGTAAGGCTTGGGTTTTTGCAGATGCAAGGAGGTTATTACTGTTTAGAATGATGATATGATACGAGGTTATGATTAATAAGTTGACTGTTTATAGATGTGATAGGTAAAGACCTTTTAGAGTTTAATTCAGGAGATGATAATCGGAGATGATAACTCTTTAAATAACCACTCTCGTGGTGTATAGATCCTAATGAGTTAATAGTTACATGACTAATTTAATTGAGTAACAATTAAACATAGTTAGTTAATTAGAGAAATAAGCGTCTTCAGATTAATGTTATAGTCAAGTCACGACACATGGATGAAATCATACCTTGAAGGCAGAACCCAGTGTGTCAGTGAGCAATGAGCTGTCTCCCACTCTCAGCTATGATGTGGGCGTGCCCCAAGGGTCAATACTGGGGCCCCTCCTGTTCAGCCTGTACATTAATTGTCTGCCTTCTGTCTTTATTGGGTCTGAAGTTCAAATGTATGCAGATGGTACAGTGATATATGTGCATGTAAAGAGGAAACAACAAGCTGCACAACAACTCACTATTGTAATGGTCCAGGTTACAAAAAGGCTCAGTGACTCATGTTTGCATCTCAATGTGAAAAAAACAGTCTGCATGTTCTTCACAAAGAGGGCAACTGAGCCAGATGTCTATGTGTCAGGGAAGAAGCTCCAGGTGGTATCTGATTTTAAGTACCTTGGCATCATACTTGATTCCAACCTCTTTTAAAAAGCAGGTGAAAAAGGTAGCTAAAATAACCAAATTCAACCTAGCTAATTACCGATTCATACAACATTTTTGACTACAGAGGTAGCAAAACTGTACTTAAATTCTATGATACTCCCCCAGTTAGCATACTGCTTGACTAGTTGGGCCCAAGTTTGCTGTACAACATTAAAACCCATTCAGTCTGTCTACAAACAGGCTCTCAAAGTGCTTGACAGAAAGCCCAATAGCCATCCTCACTGTTACATTCTCAGAAAGCATGAGCTCCTGAGTTGGGAAAATATTGTACCAAATCCTAAATGGCTTGGCTCACCCTCCACTTAGTACTTTTGTTGAACAGAAAACTCAACCCATGACAGCAGATCCACAAGGTCTGCCATGAGAGGAGACTATAGTTCCCCTAAGGAAAAGCATCGTTAGTCAATCTGCTTTCGCACTGAGAGCTTCCCATGTCTGGAACACACTGCCATCAGACACACAACTGCACCACCTATCACACCTTCACAAAAAACATGAAGACAAGGCTAAAGGCCAATGAGACTTGTGAACATAATCCCTAGCTGTGTATTGCCACTTTCCATGTTATCTGTTGTCTGTAGCTTGTGAGGTGTCGTTGCTTTTTGTGCTATTGCTCTGTCTGCGTTGCGTGATAAGTGTTGCTTGTCCTATGTTGCTCTGACTGTGCCCACTGCTTTTTGTTTGTCTGTTATTGTAATTGTTATTAATAACCTGCCCAGGGACTGTGGTTTAAAATTAGCCGGCTGGCTAAAACCGGCACTTTTACTGAAACGTTGATTAATGTGCACTGTCCCTGTAAAAATACAAATAAACTCACACTTCAGACACTCACAGATTATAAAGGGGAAACAAGCCAAGTTGAGGACACTGACGCCCCACTCCCAGACAAACTTAACATATTCTTTGTCCGCTTCAAAGATAACAACGGAGCCGCTGTCATGGGCCCTTGGTGATCATGAGGACGGCGGGCTCCCGATCTCTGTAGCTGACATGAGTAGGACTTTCAAGAGTGTTAACCCTCGCAAGGTTGCCGGCCCAGACAGACCAGCTGGCTGGAGTGTTTACAAACATATTCGCCTCTCCCTATCCCAGTCTGTTGTCCCCACTTCCTTCAAGATTTCCACCATTGTTTCAAGATGTTACCATTGTTCTTGAATCCAAGCAAGCAAGCTATCGCCCTGTAGCACTCACCTCTGTCAACATGAAGTGAAATTTGAAATTTGAATTTGAAAATGTGTTACAAATAAAAAAACAGAAATACCTTATTTACATACAGTAAGTATTCAGAACCTTTGCTAGGAGACTTGAAATTGAGCTCAGGTGCATCCTGTTTCCATTGATTATCCTTGAGATATTTCTACAATATGATTGTGGTAAATTCAAGTTGGTAAATTCAATGGATTGGACATGATTTGGAAAGGCACACACCTGTCTATATAAGGTCCCACAGTTGACAGTGCATGGCAGAGCAAGGGTACCAACATTTTTTTACACAATTGAAAGCACCCAAGAACCCAGTGGCCTCCATCATTCTTAAAAGGAAGAAGTTTGGAACCACCAAGACTCTTCCTAGAGCTGGCCACCCAGCCAAACCGAGCAATCGGAGGAGAAGGGCCTTGGTTAGGGAGGTAACCAAAAGCCCGATGGTCACTCTGACAGAGCTCCAAAGTTCCTCTGTGGAGATAGGAGAACCTTCCAGAAGGACAACCATCTCTGCAGCACTCCACCAATCAGGCCTTTAATTGTAGAGTAGCCAGATAGAAGCCACTCCTCAGTAAAAGGCTCATGACAGCCCGCTTGGACTTTGCCAAAAGGCACCTAAAGGACTCTCAGACTATGAGAAACAAGATTCTCTGGTCTGATGAAACCAAAATTGAACTATTTGGCCTGAATGCCAAGCGTCACGTCTGTAGGAAACATGCACCATCCCTACGGTAAAGCATGGTGGTGGCAGCATCATGCTGTGGGGATGTTTTTCAGCAGCAGGAACTGGGAGACGACTCAGGATCGAGGGAAATATGAACGGCACAAAAGTACAGAGAGATCCTTTATGAAAACCTGCTCCAGAGCACTCAGGAACTCAGACTGGGGTGGCGACAATGACCCTAAGCACAAAGCTAAGACAACGCAGATATGGCCCAGCCGGAGCCCGGACTTTAACTCCATTGAACATCTCTGGAGAGACCTGAAAATAGCTGTGCAGCGATGCTCCCCATCCATCCTGACAGAGCTTGAGAGGATCTGCAGAGAAGAATGGGAGAAACTCTGAGAATATAGGTGTGCCAAACTTGTAGCATCATACCCAAGAAGACTAAGACTGTTATCGCTGCCAAAAGTGCTTCAACAAAGTACTGAGTAGAGGGTCTGAATACTCATGTAAATGTGGTATTTCAGTTCTTTTTATATATATACATTTATACACATGTATATATAAAACCTGTTTTTGCTTTGTCATTATGAGGTATAGTGTGTAGATTGATGAGGGAAAAAAACTATTGAACTATACATTTTTAGAACAGGGCTGTAACGTAACAAAATGTGGAAAAAGTCAAGTGGTCTGAATACTTTCCGAATACACTGTACATCGTGACATTAATCACTGGACGCTTCTCATTTCTTTTATATACTGTATTTCACACTGTGTATTCCTATACTGTGTTCTTCACATAGCTCATTCTAATATTTCTACTACTGTACATTGTATTTTTGTCATACTGCTTATACACACCACATATTTATTTATTTTATTGTGGATTCTTGACATAGCCCACTGTAATACATCTACTGCTGTACATAATCATTCTTAGTATATATTTTTGGTGTCTATACGTGTAGATTGCATTTAGATTACTGGTACAGCGTTATTTGGGTAGGTAATTGGATTTGTTCAGACATTCTTGATTTCTTGCTTCTAGTTTTTTTGTTATTTGTTGACTTGTTTGTCATTTTACTGCACTGTGAGGTGATAGTAATACATGCATTTCACTGCACCCGTTATACCATCTGCTAAACTGTGTACACAACCAATAAACTTTGTTTACATTTTGATTTGATATTATTGTCTCACCCTCCTACCAAAAGTTGCTGAATAATTTCTCTCTCTGCAGTCTGCATGACCTTGGTTTCGTGCCTCTCCTCTCTCCCTCCATGTGTTCCGTCTGTCTAACAGATTCTACAAGAGTTTCACAGTGTTGATAAAGCTACTACTCTCCAACAGTGTAGTTTCTAAGACATTTGTCAGGACAGCCGTGGTCTAGCCATGCTCTAGTTCTATGTTATTATGGAGCTCTGCATTGAAATAGACTTAGTAGGCGATGTTCCCTCGTCTCTTTAGTTTGCTGGTCCATGAGAAGGAGGGAGGGACATATTTGTGTAAGCCCTACTACCCTCAGTGCTAACCTCAGGCCTGGCCTCCTTTCCTAGCCCTAAACCTAGGCAGTGCTCAGTGGTTCATTAACCATTCTCACATATTCCCCCCTCTGCCGCCGCCTTGCCCTGAACAACATCGACACACAAGCACGCACATGTAGCAGAGTTAAAAAATACTCTCATTGAGTTTTATGACTTCAACCCACATTTTTTCACACTCACAAATGCACACACTAGCACATGCAAACAGTACAAAGCTATGAAAAAATAAGCGAAACTATACATTTATTCTTCACATCAACCTCATTTGCTGGTGAGCGTAATAGATAGTTGTCACGACTTCGACCAAAATCGGTTCCTCTCCTTGTTCGGGTGGCGTTCGGCGTCACCGGTCTTCTAGCCATCGTCGATCCACTTTTAATTTTCCATTGGTTTTGTCTTGTTTTCCTACACACCTGGTTCTCATTTCCCTCATTAAGTGCGGTGTATTTAACCCTCTATTCCTCCAATGTCTTTGGGTGGAATTGTTTGTTGTAGGTGCACATGTTTACTGGTGCGCGTCAGGTTTTGTGCCCATGTTGGTTTATGCTTTATGCCGTTGGTTTTAAAATTAAACTGCTCCTGCTATTATCTAGTTAAGCTCTCCTGCGTCTGACTTCACTGCCACCAGTTACACACCCCATTACAGAATTCCACAACTCACCATGGAGTCAGCAGGAACCCCGGTTACAGGAGTCAAGGAGTGTGTCAGAGAACACGCGGCGATGCTACAACATCTCGGCGTCGCGATGGACAGCGTCGTCCAGACCATGGACCACTGGGAGAGACAGGGAGTCCCTCCAGCACCTCCACCAGCACAACAAGGGTTCCCACTACTCGCCCCTCCTGTACCCGGGCCCAATGGGATGCGTCTCGACCTTCCCGGGGAGTATGATGGGACGGCGGCACGGTGCCAGGGGTTCCAGCTACAGCTGGACCTATAACTGGGCACCGTTTACCCGGCTCCCTCAGGAAGGGAGAGGGTGTCCGCCCTCGTCTCGTGCCTCTCAGGGAGAGCTCTGGAGTGGACTAACGCCGTGTGGGGAGAAGGAGATGCAGTGTTGGATGACTTCACGGAGTTCAACCGAACGTCTTTTCCACCTGAGGCAGGGAACAAGGAGCACCCAGGAGTTTGCCCTGGAATTTAGGACCCTGGCCGCAGGAGCGGGATGGAAAGACAGGGCCCTTATCGACCACTACCGCTGCAGCCTGTGCGAGGATGTCTGTCAGGAGTTGGCCTCTAGGGGTCTCTAGGGGTCGTGGCAGCAGGCAGGGCACTCTGGCATAGCCCCAGGTGAGCATGCACCTGGGAGGGAGATGAGTGGGAGACGGCGTTCAGGACGACCTGAGGGCATTATGAGTACCTCGTCATGCCGTACGGGTTGATGAATGCTCCATCAGTCTTCCAAGCCTTTGTAGATGAGACTTTCAGGGACCTGCATGGGCAGGGTGTAGTGGTGTATATTGATGGCATTCTGATATACTCCGCTACACTCGCCGAGCATGTGTCCCTGGTGCGCAGGGTGCTTGGTCGACTGTTGGAGCATGACCAGTACGTCAAGGCTGAGAAATGCCTGTTCTTTAAACAGTCCGTTTCCTTCCTAGGGTACCACATTTCCACCTCAGGGGTGGAGATGGAGAGTAACCGCATTTCAGCCTTGCGTAATTGGCCGACTCCTACCACGGTAAAGGAGGTGCAGCGGTTTCTAGGGTTTGCCAATTACTACCAGAGATTTATCCAGGGTTTTGGTCAGGTAGCGGCTCCCATTACCTCACTGCTGAAGGGGGGACCAGTATGTTTGCAGTGGTCGGCTGAGGCGGAGAGGGCTTTTGGTGTACCTCGGCTCCCGTGCTGGCCCATCCGGATCCCTCTTTGGCGTTCATAGTGGAGGTGGACGCGTCCGAGACTGGGATAGGAGCCGTGCTCTCTCAGCGCTCGGGTACGCCACCAAAGCTCCGCCCCTGTGGCTTCTTGTCGAGGAAGCTTAGCCCGGCGGAGGGAAACTATGACGTGGGGGACCGGGAGCTGTTGGCTGTCGTCAAGGCGCTGAAGGCGTGGAGACATTGGCTTGAGGGAGCTAAACACCCTTTTCTCATCTGGACTGACCACCGCAATCTGGAGTAAATCCGGGCAGCGAGGAGACTGTACCCTCGCCAGGCAAGGTGGGCCATGTTTTTCACCCGTTTTGTTTTCTCACTTTCTTATAGACCAGGTTCCCAGAACGTGAAGGCAGACGCACTGTCCCGGCTGTATGACACAGAGGAGCGGCCCATGGATCCCACCCCCATACTCCCGGCCTCCTGCCTGGTGGCACCGGTAGTATGGGAGCTGGACGCGGACATTGAGCAGGCGTTACGTGCAGAGCCCGCTCCTCTCCAGTGTCCCGCTGGACATCTGTACGTTCCGTCTGTTGTCCGTGATCGGCTGATCTATTGGGCCCACACGTCACCTTCCTCTGGTCATCCAGGCATCGGTTGGACGGTGCGCTGTCTGACTGGGAAGTACTGGTGGCCCACCTTGGCCAAGGACGTGAGGGTATATGTTTCCTCTTGCTCGGTGTGTGCTCAGTGTAAGGCTCCTAGGCACCTGCCCAGAGGTAAGCTGCACCCCTTACCCGTTCCACAACGGCCATGATCGCACCTGTCGATTGATTTCCTGACCGATCTTCCCCCATCACAGGGAAACACCACTATCCTGGTTGTTGTGGATCATTTCTCTAAGTTCTGCCATCTCCTTCCTCTGCCCAGTCTCCCTTCGGCCCTACAGACTGCGGAGGCCTTGTTTACTCACGTCTTCCGGCACTACGGGGTGCCTGAGGATATAGTGTCTGATCGGGGTCCCCAGATCACTTCGAGGGTCTGGACGGCGTTCATGGAACGTCTGGGGGTCTCGATCCGCCTTACCTCGGATTTTCACCCTGAGAGTAACGGGCAGGTGGAGAGAGTTAACCAGGATGTGGGTAGGTTTCTGAGGTCTTATTGCCAGGACTGACTGGGGGAGTGGACGGTGTTTGTGCCCTGGGCAGAGAGGGCCCAGAACTCGCTCCGCCACTCCTTCACCCCTTCCAGTGCGTACTGTGGTATCAGCCGGTTCTAGCTCCTTGGCATCAAAGTCAGATCGAGGCTCCTGCGGTGGACGACTGGTTCCAGTGCACGGAGAAGACATGGGACGCCGCTCATGTTCACCTTCAGCGCGCCGTGCTGCACCAGAAAGTTCACAGTGAAACCTGCCCCTCCACCTGCCCTGCCGGAAGCTGGGTCCGCGGTTTTTGTGGGGCCATTTAAAGTCTTGAGGAGACTGAACGAGGTGAGTTACAGGTTACAGATTCCCCCCGATTACCGTATTAACCCCTCGTTCCATGTGTCTCTCCTCAGGCCGGTGGTGGCTGGCCCGCTCCAGGAGTCTGAGGTGTGGGAGGTTCCTTCGCCCCCTCTGGTCATCGAGGGGGCCCTGGCGTACTCTGTTCGATCCATACTGGATTCGAGGCGTCGGGCGAGGGGCCTTCAGTACCTTGTGGACTGGGAGGGGTATGGTCCAGAGAAGAGATGCTGGGTTGCGGTGGAGGACGTGTTGGACCCTTCAATGCTGCGGGAGTTCCACCGTCTCCGTCCGGATCGCCCTGCACCTAGCCCTCCGAGTCATCCTCGAGGCCGGTGTCGGCGCGCTGCTGGAGCCATGCGCCAGGGGGGTACTGTCACGACTTCCACCGAAGTCGCTTCCTCTCCTTGTTCGGGCGGAGTTCGGCGGTCGGCGTCGCCGGTCTTCTAGCCATCGTCGATCCACTTTTAATTTTCCATTGGTTTTGTCTTGTTTTGCTACACATTTCCCTCATTAAGTGTTGTGTATTTAACCCTCTGTTGCCCCCATGTCTCTGTGTGGAATTGTTTGTTGTAAGTGCTTATGCACATGTTTACTGGTGCGCGTCGGGTTTTGTACCCATGTTGGTTTATTCTTTATGCCGTTGGTTTTGAAATTAAACTGCTCCGGCTATTATCTAGTTCTGCTCTCCAGCGTCTGACTTCACTGCCACCAGTTACACACCTCATTACAATAGTGGACATTATTTCTGGACTATAGACAAATGACTTTCTCCAGTAATCCTCCTCATGCCCGTATGAGTGATTGCCTGGACAGATTAAAGGGAGAGATTCAAACTAAAGGATCTGTTTTCTGGGGGGAAAGGAAGTAAATAATTTCCGTCCGTGCCAACACGATCACACATGTAACATTCAACACAAATCACTTCCTACACAGATATACATGTATCAGTGCCCACTGAAAGATGACTGGGTTTCCTTACAAAAAGAGTATCAATATCAGTCTCCTGCACCATTAAAAAATATATATTTATCTGGTTCTATAGGCAATACCTTACAATACGTTTCTTTAAGGGAGTAACTCAGGGGCAGCCAGGTGGGCTGGTACCTTTTTAGCCTAGTGGGCCTGTCATTTTTTACTGAAAATAATGGTCCTGTGTGGGAGCCTCCAGCAAATAAATGGGCCTTTCTGTTAGAAATGCTAGGACTGATTTTTGGTCCCAGTCTGCCCCTGGGGTAACTTGTAAAGGGTTTATAAACAGTTGATTATCAGTTAATATGTTGTTTATGAATTAGTCATTGCATTCAAGTCATGCTATATTCCTATCCTCATTCTGCTCTCAATCAAACAGTGACAGGAACACAGTGGGGTGTGATGAAGGCGAAGCGCCGATTAAAGTTCCTCATCTCACAGGCAGTCCATCCAGTCTCCGAGAGAGACACGGAGGGGGAAAAAAAAGAAGTGAGTAGGAGACAAAAGCACAGCCACTCTCAGAGTGGCACTGAGAGAAGGCTTCCCTTTTATCAGGGCCATAATACAGCATGAAGTAGCCTTTAAAATGAGTTAACTCCTGGCTCTGAAGTGAGGTCACGGCTAGCAGACCACTGACTCCAGCCCACACTGCATTTTAGAGAGCTCTGTTTGGTTCAAAGGAAGCAGAAGTCAACAAAGATGTTCTTCTTGATGTACTGGTTTATAATCATTTTCATGTTCCCTCCACAAAAAGAAGCACTCCTAATAAACTGAGTTACTGTGTTTTCAAATATGCTTTCTCCTCATACAGACGATGAGAGACATGATTATGACCTTTGAAATATCCACTGAGCACTCAAATCAACTCTGAGCTTTGAGTGACTTCACAAGACAACAACAACAGGCAGTGTTTTGTCATTCTGAGTGTGATGGCGTGCTACACTGATCTGTTGGACTGCTCTGATGGTCAAATGGTGTTTTAGAGCTAAAAGTGTCTCCAAAGCACGCACACGCACAGACACACAGACACACACACACACACACACACACACACACACACACACACACACACACATACTGCCCATGTCATCGCCTGCCTTAGTGTAGAATCATGTGGTGGCGTTAAAACCAATTGTAACTGGATCCACTGCAGTGGCAGGAGAATAAGGCTAATGATGCCCGTCACCTGGTTCTCTGCTGGGAGGGGGACTGAGCGGAGGGTACAGCAGCACCAGTTGACTCATTGGCAGGCAGCAAAGCACAAACACTCAGCCTGGCTGGGCAGCTGGCTGCAACACAACATATCTCAGGGGAGACCATGTCCTGGTGACTGTGTGTGTTAAAGTGTATGTGTGCATGTGTCTCTAAGAGCCTGTCTGTCAGTGTCCGTGTGTGAAAACATTGAGTATGCCAAGTGTGTATGTGTCTGTACAGCATGTGAGAGTATTTGCGTGTGGATGTGTGAGACAGAGGAGAGGCCAGACCCAGCAGGCTTTTCACTGTGCTTAAAAACAAAACAGCATGTAGAGGTAATTCACACACAACACATACGTAACAGGCGAGACGTCTTAGAGAGAGCCAAGCGAATGTTATAAAAAGACAAACTAAAGTATAATCGGAACCATTTAAATGTTGACACAAAGTGCTGTTTCTTTTCCAGTAATCCCTGCTGTGCTCATTTCCCCACCTCTCTACCAGACATCCTCTCCCTGCTTCTTCCTCTAACCTGTCATACTGCAACCTCTATTGATCATTCAACATACTACAGTCCAAGCTCTAAACCACCTGCCCACCCAGTTCGGACAAATAACATACCATTACATTCACCATGTGTTAGGAGGTAACATGTTTCTTTGGGCGGCATGCATTACAACATCCGGTAACAGAGTTGTTCTTACTCCTCTAGACCCTGGAAATAAACAAAGTGAGCTGCCTTGGCCAAGCCTTCACCCAGAGAGAGAGGGAGAGAGGAAAAGGGAATATTCCATGATAGACAAAGGTATGTTCAAGGCCTGTCAGTATCATTCTTTCTCCACGAAGCTATTCTAAATTCACTTCCAGGTCATCTCTCACATTGGAGTGGCTTTGACATTGGAAGTGTCAGGCAGTTATCATAAGTATAAACTATGTGGAAGTGGTGTGCCGCTGTCACTCAAGTCATTGTCAGCACTTATCTGATCAACTCCTTCACACAATCACAGACTGCCATCAGACGGCCTTGGCATCATAAATAGTTGCTCAACAACCTTGCTTTCATGTCAGACAAGGAGCTGATTGCAATTAACATGAACGGAATTAGCATCAGCCAAGTAGTCAGCTATGATTACAGAGCCCAGGCCTGATTAAGCCAAATCACATCAGCTATTCTGCACATCAGCTATTCTGCTCCCTGTCGGTCTTCTTGTCTCTGATTGTGTCTGTGCATCTGTCTGTCTGTCTGAATATAGTGGATAACCCCCCATGAAAACAAAATAGGCCCTGTTTTGCAGGCTTTTCTGGCTAAATCATCTCCTATAATTCCTAGTTGTTCTAAAACATGTCCTAGAGAGACAGTGGTGCTCAAAAGGCATCTACTCTGCTGATCTTTTTGAAGGGATTAGTAATCATGTGACACAGTGAAGGTGCACCTCAACATGCAGCCCAACTCCAATGAGATGTACATATTGTGGAGTTGAGAATCCCAGCTAACCCCAATGAAGTCTTTTTTCATTGAACAGTAAATTGTTTCAAGAAGAAAATAACTGAACCAAAAAAGGCAATTCAAAAGACACAGCTTTAATCTTGTAATTAGGTGGCTAAATCTGTCATTTAGAAGTTGCTAAACCCTAACAAGTGTTTTCAAGAATGGAGATGAGGAGCAAAGAAATAAATCTTGCCTTTCATGATTGACAATCTCTCCCCACACTAAACTAAATATCTCTCCCAATACTAAACTAAATATCTCTCCCCACACTAAACTAAATATCTCTACCCATACTAAACTAAATATCTCTCCCCATACTAAAATAAATATCTCTCCCCACACTAAACTAAATATCTCTACCCATACTAAACTAAATATCTCTCCCCATACTAAACTAAATATCTCTCCCCATACTAAACATCTCTCCCCATACTAAACTAAATATCTCTCCCCACACTAAACTAAATATCTCTACCCATACTAAACTAAATATCTCTCCCCATACTAAAATAAATATCTCTCCCCACACTAAACTAAATATCTCTCCCCATACTAAACTAAATATCTCTCCCCATACTAAACTAAATATCTCTCCCCATACTAAACATCTCTCCCCATACTAAACTAAATATCTCTCCCCACACTAAACTAAATATCTATACCCATACTAAACTAAATATCTCTCCCCATACTAAACTAAATATCTCTCCCCATACTAAACATCTCTCCCCATACTAAACTAAATATCTCTCCCCACACTAAACTAAATATCTATACCCATACTAAACTAAATATCTCTCCCCATACTAAACTAAATATCTCTCCCCACACTAAACTAAATATCTCTCCCCACACTAAACTAAATATCTCTCCCCACACTAAACTAAATATCTCTCCCCATACTAAACTAAATATCTCTCCCCATACTAAACATCTCTCCCCACACTAAACTAAATATCTCTACCCATACTAAACTAAATATCTCTCCCCATACTAAACTAAATATCTCTCCCCATACTAAACTAAATATCTCTCCCCATACTAAACGAAATATCTCTCCCCATACTAAACTTAAGGGCACGGATTAGGGAAGGAGGGAATCTAAAACCATGAGCTCCTTCTACTGCAGGTATGGAAGTAGACATTGGAAGGCTAAGACCGCCATCTTGTGGAGTGTATGAAGACAACAATGAAGGCAAGATCTATATACTTCTATTATCTATTAGTTCTTTTATTTTTCATTTATAACATTCAATATAGACATGTAAAGACAAATAATATCAAATTATTTATCAAGAATAAATAAAAAATACTACAGTAGATCATTTCATTAATTTAGGCAAGGAAATCTACACCCTTATCAACACACAATAAAATGGTACACATGTGGAATATATTGAATTCCCAATTTTAACATTTTTCATACATGATCAAGTAGCATCAAATATCAAAGAGTATCAGGCGAGGGGAATAAGTTTCAGGTTCAATCTAAAACAAAGACAGTACCGATTCACAGTAAATAACATTCATGACAAAATATGGACCATGCTGATACTACTTTGCTAAAAATAGAAAAACAGATAATTTGAGTTCATGTTAGAACAGGGGTGCTAAGTTCACATGTTTCTGCGTGCTTGGCTGCGCTGGAGCAGAAGAAACCCAGGAGAGAGAGAGGGAGGGGGAGGGAGGGAAAGAGGGGAGAGAGGACCTTGGGCATAAACAAAGCTGACGCACTAATTCTAACCCTGACCATTGTGTAACATGCTTTAGCACACTGCAGCGTCACACTGCCTATAGCAGTGTGGAGGCCTGGCAAGACATGATTTAACAGGGCCAACCATACCCAAGGCACTGCATCTCTCCCCCTGTAAAACTAAATGCATGCTCTTCAACCGATTGCTGCCCGCACCTGCCCGCCCGTCCAGCATCACTACTCTAGACGGTTCTGACTTAGAATACGTGGACAACTACAAATACCTAGGTGTCTGGTTAGACTGTAAATTCTCCTTCCAGACTCACATTAAACATCTCCAATCCTAAATTAAATCTAGAATTGGCTTCCTATTTCGCAACAAAGCATCCTTCACTCATGCTGCCAAACATACCCTCGTAAAACCGACTATCCTACCGATCCTTGACTTCGGCAATGTCATTTACAAAATAGCCTCCAACACTCTACTCAGCAAATTGGATGCAGTCTATCACAGTGCCATCCGTTTGTTTGTTCCATGTGTAACTCTGTGTTGTTGCTTGTGACGCACTGCTTTGCTTCATCTTGGCCAGGTCGCAGTTGTAAATGAGAACTTGTTCTCAACTAGCCTACCTGGTTAAATAAAGGTGAAATAAAATATAAAATAGGACAATGACACACTTCAGGATCATGCATAAGTAACACAATGGTAGTCTAGACTAAAGCAACACAGACTGACAGACAGAGAGAGAAAGGAAGAGAAGGTTAGTGGAAAGGTGAAAACAGTACGAGGTGGAAACACCATGAAAGCCCCCAGTTACAGTCCTTCCTCCAGTGTAATAGCGGATCAATCCAACATGTTAGGGAATTTGTTTTGACAGTACATGCTGAAGTTAAACTCCTCCACTGTAAACTCAACTTTCTTCCACTTGTTGGCTAATTTTCTTCCCTCCGGAGTCTCCATGGCAAAGTTCCCGATGGCCAGAATGGGCAGCAGGGCAATCTCCTTATATACCATTTCCCTTCCCCATTGCTGTTCAGATTGAAATACATAAACAAATATACTGATGAAGATTTCCATATATAAGCATGTTAAAAGACAATAGAATAATCCTAGCACCATAAGATAAACGGAATGGCTGCTGGTCCAACTTTAAATGGACCTTTCTTCCCGGGGGCTAAAGGTTTCCGAAGTTTCTGCGCATGTGCTGGATTCTGTACTTACGTACAGTCTCTGTTCTTATCGTATAGAACAGGCTACTCTGGTAAATGGTGCTCGTTTAATAAAGCTGAATCAATGTCTGCAAGATGACATAATGATAGTATTGTACATAGCAGAACTGAATATACACAGTGTACAAAACATTAGGAACACCTTCCTAATATTGTGTTGCACCCCCTTTTTGTCCTCAGAACAGCCTCAATTTGTCGGGGCATGGACTCTACAAGGAGTCGAAAGGGTTCCACAGGGATGCTGGCCCATGTTGACTCCAATACATCCCACGGTTATGTAAAGCTGGCTGGATGTCCTTTGGGTGGTGCACCATTCTTTATACACACAGGAAACTGTTGAGTGTGAAAAACCCAGCAGCGTTGCAGTTCTTTACACACACAAACCGGTGCACCTGGCACCTAGTACCATACCCCCTTCAAAGGCACTGAAATCTTTAGTTTTTCCCATTCACCTCTGAATGGCACACATTCAATGCTTAAAAATCATTATTTAACATGTCTCCTCCCTTTCGTCTACACTGATTGAAGTGGATTTAATGAGTGACATCAATAAGGGGTCGTAACTTTCACCTGAATTCCCCTGGTCAGTCGATGTCATGGAAGGAGCAGGTGTTCATAATGTTTTGGACACTCAGTGTAATAGCATAACATTACTGTAAGACAAAAAACACCACCTCAGGTTTTAGGATGATTGTGTGAATGGCTGCATTTCTCTCTCATGTGTCCACAACCTCAACAGCGCACGCCACTAGGCAAAATATATGCCTACGGATCCGCAGTCTTGGCCTAAAATAAAAAGCTATAGATTAAAAGTCAACCTCACCTTGCCACAGGCAGCACAGCTGATCACACGGCCTGGCTCCCAGTCCTCGAAAGTCTTCAGCGCGGGCTGCTCACCGGTCTTATAGTACTTCCTGAAAACAAACACACATGCACAGGTTACCTCCTCATACACACTGATGCAAAACCACTTCAAACATGTGCTCTTTTAGCCTTGCAATGTGGACCAATAAGTCTTGTGATCAGTATCAGGACAGACATGAGAGAAACACAACTTACTCAAAGTCCGGGTTGATGTTGACATGGTGTGCATTTTCAATTACTTTAATGTCATTGCCGAAGGCCACGGGCACAAAACAGCCTCGACACGAGAGCTGAACCGTAGCAGCACTGAAACGACTCCTCTTCTTGATCTTCAACTGTTCTGCCAACTGTCTGGTCAACATGGCTTCTGTCTGGAGATCAGTGATCTAATAGTGGAGGCAGAGAGAGAAGAAATCAAGTAAAAACAAGATTAGATAATGAGGAACGGGAGTGCTCAACTCAAAAGTTTGTAGTAACAAAAATCTTTTTGGTGCCTGGTTCAAAAGGCATATACATGAAAAAAGCAAAGTGAGTGAGTGTAGGTCTGTCCTTTTTCCCAAAGAGATTAGAGACATGCAAGGGTAGAACATAGAGAAAGATACCAGCCTCACCACCATGAGGAATCACCTTACCTTCATTTGGAACTCCCTGGGCTCCATCCTCTGCACTTCGCCGATGGCCCTGCCAGTCAAGTCCTCCAGACATTCATTGAGGAGTTCCCGACGCACCTCCGCCCCCCCCGCCTGGGCCACCACAGAGTAAACGCTGTCACTCGCCCGAGCCCGGCCACTGGCCTGCTGTTGTGCGATCTCATTGGTCAGCAGCCCGTAGCGCACAACCAGGTTGCATTCTGGGATGTCCAGGCCCTCCTCGGCTACGCTGGTGGAGATCAGGAGGTTGAGGGAGCCCAGGCGGAAGTTGCGGATTGTGTCCTTCTGCTCATTCTATAAGCGCACCCACAGAGACACACAAACAGAGGTCAGTTGTTGGTATAACACAGGTCTTCGCACTTTCCAACCCACTTTGCTATATCTCCAAAAGTTCTGACTGCGTTTAATGTCAAGTTACCTGGGTCATGTAATTGGTGCCATTGCCAGCGCCAGTCAGAATGGCTGCCCTGATACCAGCACGCTGCAGTGCTGGGTTGTTGGACACCCAGTCATACAAGCAGTGGGTGCTTTTACGGGTCTTGGAGAACAGGATGCCTCTGGAGTATTCACCCTGGTCAAACTGCTCCAGCAGGGTGTTCTGAAGCTTCCCCATCTTAGGGTTTTCAAACCGGGCATCGCCTGCCAGTTTCCTCAGCTCCACCTCGTTCTCTGTTGAGGAACAGAACAATGACTATCAATGTTCAGAAGTTGAACTTCGTATACCGTTAACATTCCAGAGAAAATCACACGCATACATTATGTGAGAAGGTCAGAGAGATTGTTCCAAGGGAATTGCGGGTTCTCACCCTGGTAGAGCCCAAGCAGGAAGAAGTTGGTTCCATCCGTGGCGGTGGAGGTCTTGGTACTATAGTAGGACTCCAGGACCCTAAAGGCATCCACCATGCGCACAGTGTCGTTGATGAGCAGGGCGTTGTTGTACTGACGCAGGTGGAGAGCACACTGGGCCAGCAGTCTGTTCCTGTCTGTCACACCTACACCAGGAAACACACATCCAAAATAGGTTTTAATACAGTATTCAAAACTATGACATTGACTGAGGAAGGTTCCTTGTGTGATTTGGTGCATGAAAATAGTTCCTATGCTTAGGTTCTATAATGTGGTATTAATTCATACTGAGAGGATGATTTACCCTTCTTCTCCAGAATCACCACATCTGCCTCGTACTCCTGCGTGCCAAACTCCTTGGCAGGAAAGTCAGGCCCTAAGGCCATGAAGTCATGGATAAACTGCATCATGAACTTCAGGTGATCCCCAAATGGGTCCTGAGACAAAACAACAGGAGTTTGTTGAATTCAAACCAATACAGCTCTCAAGTTCAAAGGCTCTATGTTTACAGAACAGAATTGAACTCACCTGAGGTCTTCTGTCAACGATGTCAAACCTTTTCCTGGGTCTGGGGACCTTTTTCTTCAGCTCAGGGGCATACACTTTGGAGGACACAATCACTGAGTCCAGGTTGGCACAAATCTGAAGGCCATAAATTACGAAATGAGCTAAATGTAAAGGGTGAATGTAAAGGGTTCGATGAGGGACATTGTTCGTTTTATTACTCAGGATGAAAGTTTGGGCTGAATAAATAGCATGTAAAGACCACCAGAGAGAGAGAGAGAGAGAGAAACTGACCTGCAGCACATGGTCCACAGCTCCTTTGATGCTCTTGGCTCCCCCTGTCCCAGGAGAGGCAGTGAGGCCCAGGATCTGCGGCAGCCGTCTCTCCCCTTCAGCTTCTGTGCCACGTAGCGCCCCATTATCTTGTTGTAGACACCCTCCTTATGAGTGTGGTGGCACTCATCAATGATCAGCAGAGTGAACTCTATGGTTGGGAAAAAGGAGCACAATGGTATTGTGAACTCAATGGAATCCAATGGTTTTACTGTATAATATTTCAACATACTCCTTATCGTGAAGTGTCTGTCAATTGGGATTGATACCAAGGGCTACTGGTGCACAGTTGAACAAAGCCTGGGAGCCAACAACCTCACTTCTAAATAATCAGTAACAAGTAGTGTGTGCTACACACACACACACACACACCTCACAGCAATATGTGGAAGGAGGCAGAGCAGCCACTCACGTGAAAGCTCGACATGTTTTCCCTCCTCCTGGTTGGTCAGGGCATTCTCCAGTATCTGTGCTGTACAGATGACCAGGTCAGAGTTCTTGACCTCGCAGCCAAAGAAGTCTTTCTGGTCACAGTCCCCACTGATAGACACCAGGCTATAGTCCCGACCCAGGTAGGGTTTGAACTCTTTGTTGTAGTGTTGTTCAACCAAATGAACCTGGAAAACATAACGTCAACAACAGTTAGCCATGGTTTCCCCGGGAGTAGTGGAACCTTTATTTTCTATTTTTGTATAGAATTAACACACCTATACTAATACTACCTAGATACAATTACACAGATGGGTCAGTTACCTGGCCAGTTACTCTGAAACATCTGCTAAATCGGCCCAAAGCTCTCGTAACCCCTCCCTACCTACCTACCATGTTGACCAGCACAGCCACCTTTGCTCCAGGGTTATTCTCCAGATGATTTTTGGCCACATACACAGCAGCCCGTGTCTTTCCTCCTCCGGTGGGCAGCCAGATGATGATGTTCTCCCCCCGTAGAGCCCGTTGAACCACTTCCTCCTGGTACTCATACAGCCCAAAGTCTGCCATCCTACTGGTCTATTGGTCCACACACACAACTCCTTGTCCTTAGAAATAAAAACACTTTGACTAAAGGCAGTGCACCACAAGGCTATTTTTAAACTGAAATGCAATACACACTGCAAATGTCCCTACAGTATGACTACCATTTGTGGCAGTCAGCTACAGATGAAGTCAAGCCAATTTCAAACTCAGCTCACCAAGTGTTTCTGAAGCAGCTCTATGTTTTGGATCAGCAGCAGACAATGTCCATGGTCCATTGTGGCCAGGTTACAGAGGGGTTTTCACTGATACATTTCCACCCCACCGACACCCAAACAGAAAAACAAAACCAAAAGCACTTCTGTCTCATGTGAAGAGGGGGTCCCATTCAAGGGAGTTCTTGAGGGCCAACAAAGTATGTCTAAGTAAAAGAAGTGACACAAGGATGTGAATTATAGTTAAAGTTATAGTAGAAGAGTTGTAGGGATATCAATAGGGATTATCAATACACGTAAGGAGCCGTATCAGATATGAAATCTACCAAACTGCAGATGTGTTAATCTAGTGGCATTGTACAGAGAGGGACTGGTATGTCTGAAACTATCTGCAGTCCAGGAGAAATCTGTTGCAGATTTCTGTCAGCCTGACAAAGCACTCAGAGCCCTTAATGGGCCCCATTCTTACCAGTTGTGACATCAGGAGAACAAAACTGGAAGACACCATGAGAACACAAGTAGAGCATGTCTTCAGGCATTTAAAACAGCCTGAATAAACCTTATGGTCAAACCTACTAAACAACACTGCGTGGTTACTGGAACATAAAAAAAACGTGTTTACTGAAACTAGTTGCCATCTTATAAGATAATAAGCACAGATAAATTTGACTATAAAAACTTTATTTTCATGAACAATATTACAGTAAAGAGCTCTTCAAACCATATAACTAAAAGAAACTGTAGCCGTGCTAATATTTTTACATTTCACTCACAGAGTATTTTCAGAATCGTAATGCAGCATACATAGGTAGATTGAGAGATACATAACTGACAACCCTGAATAAAGAAACATTGACATCACTTTAGTTGCTCAAAGCTAGTCATGATTCAAGTACAAACACACACACACACACAACAGTTCAGTGGAATACTCAACCACCCCAGCACAGACCAGTCAATTCCCCCCAAAACGTTTTACAAAATAGCAGAGAACCAAAGGCATCTCAAGAGGCAGACAATCAGACACCGACCATGAACAAGAAGTGGGTGTGTGTGAATAGCCGTGGCCATCTCAGTAACAACACAACAGAAATGGATGCAGATTATAGTTCTCCATCATGCGATACTGCTTGTGAGTATGGAGTGAACACCAAACCAGACACTTGTTTTTTGTGTGTTTGTCAGCCATTATCACATTAACACAATGCATATCCACCATAGAAGAGACAGAACCAGCAGGGAGGGTAAGTGCTGTGCATCACCCACATACTGTATTGACAGGGGCTCTATGGCCTTTCAGCGAAATACTGACAAACCGAACGGTCATGTTTACCACTGTGGTTGGATCCTGTGCTTCCATCAGAAACAGGTTATTTCTAGGACGAACAGAAACCTAAACAAAAGGGTAGCCAGTAACCCTCAGAGTAGTCTCCCGAGGCAGACGGGTTGGCTCCCACATTAACAACGCTCCTGTTGCCGCCCTTGGTCTGGGATACCAGAGACTACCCTCAGATCAGGCAACACCATTAAAACAACAATGACACATTAATACGCCATCTCTGATATTTCCCCAAGAAAAACAACCATGTTTGAGATCAGTGACATGGCCATACTGGCCCAGAAGAGAATGGGAAAAGAACAGTATTGACGACTACACTAACATTAGGCCTAAGTATCTTCAAATGTAGCGGTAGGTTTTCATTATACCGTTCAGGTGAAATAATAAATAAATACAAAGTTCAACATACAGTAGTTGTCGGGAAATTATTCGAGGGCAACCATGAAGATGAAACGTATAGGAAAGTTGGAAGTTTTGCTACTGACCAATCACATGATGCCAAATCCAACATAAGGCAATGTCAGACAGGGATATCTATGGTCACGCTTCAGGCTGACTACATTTCAGTTGTCACATTGTATCAACCGATGGTTAGCGTGTCCTGTTACATGACGTGGTTAAATGGTTAAATAGCTATCCGGGGCCTTGTGAGGTGTGGCAGGCGTCTGCGACGTAGTCAGCCTGCAACGCGGACATTATCTGTGACTGCGACCGGACTTTGACAATGCGAGTCGGAACATTTCTCGTCTTGTGTTTCTACCCTCCAAGGTCTACTGGGCCTCTTTTCAAGTGTATGTCAGTACAGGAAGGCAACAACGGCGTAGGTCCTCCCGCACCCTACTCACGTTTCCACGACAGTACCAAAAAATACAACTCCCATCTGGAGGAGCTGCGAGTGTCAATGTCTAAGCGGGCATTATTTCATCCCGATTGAGAAACAATCCCGTGAAAATGCCGTCCTGTAATTTGAACGTAACCTATGTGGAAAGTGTGACATGATCTGCTGTGGGACCAGCCGTTTAGGCACAGGAATACGTTACAGCTCCTTCTATGTGTCACTTAGAGCAAGGATGAAACCAGAATGAGACGGCAACACACAGAGAGATTCTATACTACAGAGGGGTAGTGAGACGGGGATAGAGGGAGACAGACAAACAAACAGAGAGTGAGAGATTGATGGAGTCATTTCGACACATTAACAAACTTAACCTCGCCCATAGAGCCTTTCCAATTACCTCCACGAATGTGTTGTTTTACTCCACTGTTCCCTTCGACCACCAGTAATATAAACATGCATAAACACACACTGCCATTAATAAAGGCTTCCTAAAAGAAAAGACGAGGGGGGAAAAGGGTTGGAATATGGCTAGCAGTGACCCCCTGACGATGTCATCACAAGACAGTGTGTGCGTGCGTGAGTGAGTGTCCACGAGCGCTCCTTCCTGCTGTTCCGCAGTGGGGCCGTCGTGCATGGTGACCCTGTGACCCTAGCTTCACTTCTCGATCAAGCCCCCTTCCTTCAGCTTAAAGTAGAAGAACTTCTCCAGGGTGTTGGCACACTTGCAGTACTCGCTGTCCGGGGGGTTGTATTCACGGCAGTTGGTAATGACGCGCTGCAGGTCTGCTATGAACAGCTTCTTGGTCACATAGTATCTGTTCTTCAGCCTCTCCGTCATAGTCTTCAGATCTACAGGAAGGAGGGAGAGAGGAGAGGGAGACACGTAGGTTATATTTGAAATATTCCTTCAGCGGGTTTAACGGCATATCCAGACAGACTAACAATTAAAAGCGCATCGAGTTGGTGAAACATGGAATGCTTTTTTCCCTATTTTAATATCAAAATGAGTTCAAAGAGCTGGATAATTGTCATGGCTGGGACATATAAACAAGCCAGGGAATAATGAGCAGATGATATACTCACCAATGGGGAAGCGTATGATCTCGTAGTAGTCTGGAGCCTCAGTCTTTTTCACAGGCTCCATGAAGGGCCAGGCATCAGGGTGAGTCTGGGATAGGAACACAACCACACCGTTGTTAGGACTTTCAGTCTGAATCCCAAATGGTCCCCTATTCCCTACTGAGTGTACTACTTTCGATCAGGGATGTTTTTTTTTACCCCCTTTTTACTCCCCAATTTGATGGAATCCAATTGGTAGTTACAGTCTTGTCCCATCGCTACAACTTCCACGCGGACTCGGGAGAGGCGAAGGTCGAGAGCTGTGCGTCCCCCGAAACACAACCCCACCAAGCCGCATTACTTTTTGACACAACGCCCACTTAACCCGGAAGCCAGCCGCACCAATGTGTCGGAGGAAACACCGTACACCTGGCGACCGTGTACTGCGCCCGGCCCGCCACACGACTTGCTAGAGCGCGATGAGACAAGGACATCCCGGGCCGGCCAAACCCTCCCCTAACCCGGACGACGCTGGGCCAATTGTGCGCCGCCTCATGGGTCTCCCCATTCGCGGCCGGCTGCGACACAGCTTGGAATCGAACCAGGATATGTAGTGACACAGCAAGCACTGTGATGCAATGCCTTAGACCGCCGCACCACTCGGGAGGCCTTTGATCAGGGATTATATAGGGAATAGGCTGCCATTTGGGATGCAGACCCGTCTGACCACTCCTGAGGTTGAACACTGGGTTGTATCGGTGCGTGTCAGTGTTTTACCTTGACCTGGGCCAGGAGATTCTTCAGCATGTTGTACAAAACGTCAGGGTCTTTTAACTCTTTCCTACAAGACAGGATAGGTCATAATATATGAATTCAATGACATGAGTGTGATTGTAAAGGCTGCCAGTTCTTTTATGACAACACTGCACATCATTTTTTAAATTTCATGATAGACCAAACATTCAGCTTACACTTTCTCCTTTGCACTGGGCTTCCAGCCTGTCTCCCCTAGGGAGAAAAAAAATCACTAAACCATGACATCGGACAAGGCATTAATAGTCTATACCCTGAACAAGGTATTAGAAGGACCCACAGCCACTTACTGATGCCAGGGATGCTCTCCACAGGGATCTGCCGTACCCCCTCTTTGAAGCAGGTGAGTCCTGGGTATACCTTCCTGATCTGGCTCTGCTTCCTCTCAATCAGCTTCTTAATGATCTGACCAGTCATGGAAACACAGGGACATGTTGACTAAAAACACACCAACATGGACATTAACACTGTCCTTTCATCAACAGATGGAGAAAGGTACAGAGATGCATAACCGTCCACTGACATTCACCTCAACCTGTGTGCCCCACAATGTGAGGACTTCCTACAGAGAGTCCTCTCACCTCTTTCTGCCTCTTGATGATATGAGAGAGCTCCGTGTAGGGGATTCTGGGATTCAGCTCACACTCCATGAGGGTAGCCCCCTCGTAGTCCTTGATGTAACCAAGGTAACGACTCTTAGTCACTTTGATGTCTTTGGAAAAACCCTGCAATGGCAAAAAGAGCCAGAGGAGAGAGGTCAAAGGAGAGGTGAGGAAGAGAGGGAGGTACATGTTATCATCCTATACCATACCTGCTTCTTGAAGTAGCCAATGGCGTACTCATCAGCGTAGGTGAGGAAGTACAGGATGCTGTGCTTGATGTGGTACTCCTTTAGGTGGTTCATCAGGTGAGTACCGTAGCCCTGAAACCACAATGGCAAACAATCAGGGGGAAATGTTGGGCTCTTTGTCCAACATGCATTCAAACTCCAATAAAGTCCAATAACAAGCCATTAAGTCCAACTTACCCAGGTAATTCATTCCAGTATTTTTGCTGTTGTATGTAATGGAGAGGCGCGTCCATACCTTGACTTGCTCGTTGGATGTGACGGCACAGAAGACGATCTCAGTGAAGCCCTGGGTGGGGAACATCCTGAAACATATCCCCCCGATGACACGGCCATCTTTGATTAGGGCCAGCGTCTTGTGCTTCCTGGACAGAGAACGGTCCAAGGCAGCGGGGGAGAAAGGGTCACAAAAAGTTCATTTCAAGAGGATTGGCTGAAGACGGGGTACAGGTGAGAGACACCGTTCAAATGTCTACGTACGGGTCAAACACGAGGCGTGTGATGTACTCTTTGGGCATGCGAGGCAGCTGGTGGGAGAAGACGTTCTGCAAGCCCACCAGCCACATCAGAATCTTCTTGTTGGACTTCTGGGAAAGGGAGTTCCCTATGACATGGAACTCTATGATGCCCCGCCTCTCCTCTAACCTGGCTGTCTCATCACGAGCAGCATTGGCAGACAGCAGACTCGTCTAGCAGAGTGTGACAGTGATGGTCGACACAGTCAATTAATTATATTCCTTCGAACAAACATCCCGTTTCCATACTTAGATGTTAAGACTAGATAAAACATCAACGTAAATATCCATGTTGCACTGGCGAAAGGACATTAAATGATGAGTCTCGGTCTTGGGAAGAACTCACCTCTGGGCCCAACATGGCAGCCGGGTCAGTGATGGTCATCATCACCTCGTTGACCAACTCCATCGGGATGTCTCCCATCACTCTGATCCTCTTAGCATCCTCCAGGGTCAGAACTTCTGGAAGCTTCCTCTTCTCTCCTGAGGAGAGACAGTACAACCACCATTCATTTAGACGCTGTTTATGTGTGAGGCTATATCCCACAGAGGCATGGGAAATAAAATCTCTCACGTGGGACAGATATGACATTAAAAAAAACAAACGTCAGCTATTACTTCACACCTGGTGCAAAGCAAAAAGTTAGCTTGGCGGGGTTGCCAGAGTTACTGACCTGTTATGGGCTCGGCCACGCCAGAGTCCAGCCCCAGACTGCCTAGCGAAGGGCCACTGTTGCCTTTAGAGAAGGAGGGCGAGCCCGACACTGCAGCAGGGCTGATCACTGCCATGATCAGAAACACAGCACAATGACCGAAACCAGACAGAATGATTGAAAATGGAGAGCAGGAAATCATACATTACATGTTGTACAACCTATAAGTGCCTTTTTGGATCTTATGAGAACCACTTATTTAGTTGTTAGGTGCCCCTCACCTAACTGGTGACCCAGCTGGCCCCCCTCGGAGGCAGGCATGGTGAAGTCAGCCTCCCAGATGGGAGAGTTTTCCCCATAGATCTCCTCCTCTAGCATAGACAGAAACCTGGTAAACAAACCCTTTGTTACAAGGCACAGATACACAGCATCCATCTCACTCACTCCAGAATCTTGGTTTGGTTGTAACTCGAGGGAGAAACCACAATAAGTATCAACTTTCCAAGCGGATTACTACAGATTGGTTGCACACCACGTACTTGGGAAAGTGTGTGAGGATGAGTGTGCGTTTCTCTGGGAGGAGCTTGTCCTTCTCCACTCGGAACTTCTCCAGGAGCTGGCGGCGCGTCACGGTGAAGATTGACTTGAGCAGACTGCGGCCAAACACCTGGGTGGTCTCATAGCGCGGCAGGCTGTCGTTACTCTGGGGGACATGGCAGTAGCATAGCCACCTGGGAAACAAGACACAGATTAGATTACAGTAGTTGTGAGTCACTATTGATGGGAACAAAATGAGCAGACTGCAGTGAGACCTCCACATGAACAGAAAATAAACCAGATGCAATACAACAATATCAAAAAAGCAAGATGCAATACGCTGCAAATTAAAAAATATTTATTTTCCACAACACATGGCTCACACACACACACACACACACACACCTGGTGTAGTCCACTTTGTAGGCTGTGCCATCATCCTTCTGGGACCGCTGGCGGAACTGTGTGGGAGTCTCCAGCTTCCAGTAGTTGAGACACAGGAGGAACATCTTGGAGAGCTCAAACATCGTCTGCCTCTCTCTGGGTGCCAGGTGGCTGAATTTGTACTGAACGAAGTTCAACACTCCCTGAGGAACAAAATAAAACAAACGTGTACAAAAAGTACTTTACCGTTGGGGGAAGAAGGACAGAACAGCTTGAGAAACAGGTAGGAAGGAGACTGTTACTACCTGCTCAATGTTGGGTTTCTGAAAGGGGGGACTCCCCAATGATCCCTCCACTATCGGCTGACTCATCTGCAAGATGCATTTTCTCAGCAGCTGGGGGGGAGGGGGGTAGAGACCAACAGAGAGAGAGGGTCAATATGTGCTAAGCGAGAAAAGTAGAGGTTATGGCCATCTACACTTGTCTGGCTGGTTGGAAAGGAGGGGGGGGGTGATTTCATACCTTGAAGAGGTAGAAGTAAACCTGCTTGGTGTCCGTGTCCTCCTCCTTGTGCACAGACATAAAGAGGTTCTCCACATCCACCACCATGCCCAGCAGCCGGTTGATCTCCTCCTCTGACACGTTCTCCAGGTGGGACACATGGGCCGCTGCACAGGAGGGGTTCAATAACAGATCAGCCTCTTAAAGCGTCAATCAGCAGTTGAAACAATGACTGAGGACCCCCTCAAAAAGTTGAGGAATGGGGCCGGAGAAACGTAACGACTCTCAAATTCATAGACAGAGCTACGGATGCAAGGACTGACCATCCGTGGTATTAGAATGATAGTTTTACCCATGTTTTTAGGCTCTACATCGTTTCACCTCATACAAGTACTTGGGAGTAAGGCTAGACGGTACACTGTCCTTCTCTCAGCACTTATCAGAGCTGCAGGCTGAAGTTCTAGAAGTCCTCTATCGTAATCGCTCCTCTTTCACCCCAGCTGCTCAACAAACCCTGATTCGGTGTACCATCCTAACCAAGCAAGATGTAATTTATAGATCGGCAGGTAAAGGTGCTCTCGAGCGGCTAGATGTTCTTTACCATTTGGCCATCAGATTTGCCACCAATGCTCCTTATAGGACACATCACTGCACTCTATACTCTTCTGTAAACTGGTCATATCTGTATACCCGTCGCAAGACCCACTGGTTTATGCTTATTTATAAAACCCTCTTAGGCCTCACTCCCTCCTATCTGAGATACCTACTGCATCCGTCATCCTCCACATACAACACCCGTTCTGCCAGTCACATTCTGTTAAAGGTCCCCAAAGCACACACATTCCTGGGTCGCTGCTCTTTTCAGTTCGCTGCAGCTAGCAGCGACTGGAACGAGCTGCAACAAACACTCAAACTGGACAGTTTTATCTCAATCTCTTCATTCAAAGACTCAATCATGGACACTCTTACTGACAGCTGGTGTCTGCTTCGAGTGATGTATTGTTGTCTCTACCTTCTTGCCCTTTGTGCTGTTGTCTGTGGCCAATAATGTTTGTACCCTGTTTTGTGCTGCTACCACGTTGTGCCGTTGTCATGTTGTGTTGCTGCCATGCTGTTGTTGTTGTCTTAGGTCTCTCTTTATGTAGTGTTGTGTTGTCTCTCTTGTTGTAATGTGTGTTTTGTCCTTTATTTTTATTTAATGTATTTTTAATCCCCATCCCAGCAGGCCTTTTGGTAGGCCATCACCGTAAATAAGAATTTGTTCTTAACTGACTTACCTAGTTAAATAAAGGTTAAATAAATAAACATAAAATACAAACAAACTGCTATTTTGGGTTCTGATGGGGTACGACGGTTGAACTAAGCTCATTACGCAAACACAAGTTATATTCTTCAAGAATCAATAGGTCTTCAAGGTCTTCGAAAGCCAAGTTAACAAACAGATCACAGACCGTTACGAATCCCACCGTACCTTCTCCGCTATGCAATCTGGTTTCTGGGCTGGTCACTGGTGCACCTCAGCCACGCTCAAGGTCCTAAACAATATCATAACTGCCATCGATATGAGACAATACTGTGCAGCTGTATTCATCGACCTGGCCAAGGCTTTCGACTCTGTCAATCACCGCAGTCTCAACAGCCTTGGTTTTTCAAATGACTGACTCGCCTGGTTCACCAACTACGACTCAGACAGAGTTCAGTGTGTCAAATTGGAGGGCCTGTTGTCCGGACCTCTGGCAGTCTCATGGGTGTGCCACAGGGTTCAAATCTTGGCCCGACTCTTTTCTCTGTATACATCAATGATGTCACTCTTGCCGATGGTGATTCTCTAATCCACCTCTACGCAGACGACACCAATCTGTAAACTTCTGGCCCTTCTTTGGACACTGTGTTAACTGACCTCCAGACGAGCTTCAATGCCATACAACTCTCCTTCTGTGGCCTCCAACTGCTCTTAAATGTAAGTAAAACTAAATGCATGCTCTTCAACCGATCGCTGCCCGCACCTGCCCGCCCGTACAGCATCACTACTCTAGACGGTTCTGACTTAGAATATGTGGACAATTACAAATACCTAGGTGTCTGGTTAGAACGTAAACTCTCCTTCCAGACTCACATTAAGCATCTCCAATCCAAAATTAAATCTAGAATCGGCTTCCTATTTCGAAATAAAGCATCCTTCACTCATGCTGCCAAACATAGTCAGTTTTACGAGGGTATCCTACCGATCCTTGACTTCAGCCATGTCATTTACAAAATAGCCTCCAACACTCTACTCAACCAATTGGATGCAGTCTATCACAGTGCCATCCGTTTTGTCACCAAAGCCCCATATACTACCCACCACCGCGACATGTATGCTCTCGTTGGCTGGCCCTCGCTTCCTATTCGTCACCAAACCCACTGGCTCCAGGTCATCTAGAAGTCTTTGCTAGGTAAAGCCCTGTCTTATCTCAGCTTACTGGTCACTATAGCAGCATCCACCCATAGCACGCACTCCAGCAGGTATATTTCACTGGTGACCCCAAAGCCAATTCCTCCTTTGGCTGCCTTTCCTTCCAGTTCTGCTGCCAATGACTGGAACGAATGGCAAAAATCACTGAAGCTGGAGACTCATAGCTTCCCTCACTAAATTTAAGCACCAGCTGTCAGAGCAGCTCACAGATCACTGCACCTGTACATAGCCCATCTGTAAATAGTCCAACCAACTACTTTATTCCCATACTGTTATTATTTTCTTTTTAAATATTTTTTTGCTCCTTTGCACCCCAGTATCTCCACTTGAACATTCATCTTCTGCACATCTATCACTCCAGTGTTTAATTGCTAAATTGTAATTTCTTCACCACCGTGGCCTATTTATTGCCTTACCTCCCTGATCTTACCTCATTTGCACACACTGTACATAGACGTGTTCTATTGTGTTGACTGTATGTTTGTTAATTCCATGTGTTGTTGTTTGTGTCAAATCAAATCAAATGTATTTATATAGCCCTTCGTACATCAGCTGATATCTCAAAGTGCTGTACAGAAACCCAGCCTAAAACCCCAAACAGCAAGCAATGCAGGTGTAGAAGCACTGCTTTGTTTTATCTTGGCCAGGTCTCAGTTGTAAATGAGAACTAGTTCTCAACTAGCCTACCTGGTTAAATAAAGGTGACATAAAACATTTAAATTAAATGTATAAGAACACAAATGGATGTAGCAACTGCTGATTTCCCCTTTAAAAAGGGAGGATATCTAAGTATTTTACTACTCACTCAATAAAGATATGAGACTGAAACCTACATTGTGCAATTCATATTATAATTATTGCTATTATGGAATAGCATACAGATTCTATATCTATGATGTGTATTGATGACATTAGGTTCAGTGTGATCATGGAGCGTATCTATCCTTCAAACTAGTGTTGAGTCATAAAGGCAGCCTACCCAGGGCATGCCCGCAGCTGCGGCAGGACTCGCTAAGGCTGGCCGCTTGTTGCTGTAAATCCATACTTCGGGTGGCAGTCGGCGGTTGTGGATTCTTCCAGCCATTGCACTTGCATGTGTCACTAGCCTAAAAAAAAAAAAAAGAAGAGGAAAGTAAATCAGAATCCCCACACTAGCACCATAAAGCAGATTCATGCTCGTTGGCTGTCTTAGTTAGCAAAGTTGGTTAACCTTGCTGTTGCTAACTATATTCTTGACAGTAACGTTGGCTACGCCATATACATTTATGAAGGCTATTGTTGCATGTTAGAAACCAAATACAAATGGTGTTTTGTTTCCGTTTGTTGAGACTGTTATACCAGTAGGGGAAATGGCTAGTTAGCTAGCCTAGCCATATAGCTAACGTTAGCTAGCCTAGCCATATAGCTAACGTTAGCTAGCTAGCTACCTTGCAAGCGGAGAAGACGCCGAGTTTCTCGAGCTTTTTCGCCCGTGGAAAAGCTCTGACTTGGGCTTTTTTCTGACTCGCCCGCTGTTGTTGGCTAAGACCTGGCCTGACTGGGTCACTGTTCCCCGATCCAGATCCCACCGCAGCAGCGTTTGACCCAGCAGTCCCACCAGACTGAGCTTGATGTAGCCGGGGTTGCAAGGCCTGTGCCACCGGGTCCGACATATCAAAACGCACGCTTCACTGCTGCTTGTTCCAGTCAATGGTGCGCGTATTCTTATCATTGGTTCCACTCCACCCCTGCTTGGGTCGCTCACCTCTCCCCTCGCCCTGGATCTGAAGAAAGGCAGTATGGGTACTGTAGTCTGTGGCACCTGCAGCTTGCCTAATGTATTGAAAGTAGCCGGAGTAGTCAAAGTTTGCAATAAAAACATAGAAATGCATTTACATAGAAAAATACGTTATTACACTGTTGAATTAGGTACACTATTTATTGAGCAACATTGAGTATAAATCCAACTTGAAAGATCCAGTAGAGGTCAGTAGAGGACTGAGGACTGTTGTGAGAGGTTCTTATGTAGGATAAATAATCGAAATAACTTAGTGTTATGTGAAATAACTTAATGCTTTTTGAAATGAAAGGCTTCAACTTTGGGGCAACAGCTGTTTACAATTAGTATGGGAAAATAGAATCTGCCCCAACTATTACTGTTAAGTCAGAGAGCAAACTAAATCCACTGGGATGGGATGGGATGGGGGGGGGGGCAGGAATGTGAGGAATTCAGTCAGACCAGTGTTAGACTCATTGAGCTCAGCTGGCTTCCTTTGAGCAGATCCTGATCTATTGAGCAGATCTTAAGCAAGATCGAGAATTAGAGAACAAAAGGTTGGAATGACTGGAAACTACTATACGCTCAACATGTTGGTAGAGATACGAATAGCTGTTAGGTGAAATCTAACAGTGAAAACAATCTACTCAAATACCCATTGTCATACAACAAATGAGAAGACAGGCAGACAATGAGATACCTTCCCCCTTATTTATTGGTAAAATGACAATTTGTTGTTTTTCTTTGTTTTCCCCCCTGGCCCCCATCTCACAGCAGTGACAGCTGCAGGTACGGTTGTGCTAGTCGTTGATGTCATAACAGAAGCGGACTGGTCAGAGGAATCCCGCCCGATAGGAAAAAGAAAACCAAAAGTGAAAGAAACTGAAGAGAACGTCTGAAATCACAAGACTCTTCAGAAAACAAAAGAGTTGTACACAAAATAAAAAAATACATCTTCACATGACAAAAATAATTGAGGATGACAAAGCATCATGTTGAAGATTGGGAAGGTATTGTATTGACAGTAACTACTGATTGGTTACATGTTTGAAGAAAATAATTATACAAATAATAGCAACATGTTTTCAATACACAATTGTGATTTTGGTCAGGAAAACAAATCTTGCTTTATCCTTTTCGTCTTTGTATATGAATGATTCAAAAACATTACATTAATGCTAAAAAAAATGACTTATTGGTGACTGATGTTAATGCACATGGTTGGATATCATAGATTAATGATTGGAAAACCTTAGGCGGTCTAGTCTTTGAAATCATACTGTTCAACGTGTGCCAAAAATAAGTCAACAATAATAATAACAATGTAATAGTTCAGTTCATCTACACAACTGCTATATCTGGAAGGAAACAACTGTTCTCCTAACTCCTTTTTTGGGGTTGAACACCTCTCCCTTCTCTTGCCCAAGGGTGACGATCGGGAACAAGGAAAAATGAAATCATGAGAATTGCTACATTCACCCACCCCCAAACTAAAATAGGGTTAGAAGTGACAGAAGACATACGTTGAAATACTGTAGCATTATGGTAAAGAAAGATAATGAGAGCGAGAGAGAGAAAGGAGAGGGCCAAAGAGCCTGTTCATTATTCCTCCCAGTTGCGTTTGATTTTCTTCTTACAGAAATACAGTGAAACAAAAAAAGAACAGTGCTCTGTTAAGTGCGATTGATAAGGATTGATCTTTTTTCCCCCTCCCTAAGTGGGTTGTTGTTTTTTGCCTGGGTGATGTCAGATGTCCATCGTTTGGTTGGTTGGAGAAAATGGGTTGTTATGTCCGCGGGCAAGTTAAAACAGTTGTAGGTCGTCATGTTGGTCATAATTGTGTCATTTGTCTGATCATTGGAACCTTGGAGTTGTGTGTTGACAGCTGATTGGCCTGTGAGCTGGTTTGCTTATCAGTTGATCGGTGCATGGTGGTTGGTCAGACCGTCAGTTGGTTTGACCGTGGGATGTGTTTGTCAGCTGGTCTAATCAGTTGGTTGATACTGCAGGTTGGTTGGTGTGTCGGTCCAGTTGGTTAGTTCCCACCACAGCACTTGCTTCCACCAGCCTGTGGGGCGGCTTCCTGCAGGTCCACTCCTGCCCGACCACCGGCCCGGCCACCGGCTCCACCCGCTGGCTCATTCTTAGGAAGCTTCTTGGCTACAGGAGAAGGACAGAAAGAAAAAAAACAGTGAGTAGGAAGCCTTGATGGTTTCTACATATTTCATTTGTTCTGGGAAGAAATGTACACCGAGTATACAAAACATTTTGAACACCTGCTCTTTCCATGACAGACTGACCAGGTGAATCCAGGTGAAAGCTCGGATCCCTTATTGATGTCAATTGTTAAATCCTCTTAAAATCAGTGTAGATGGAGAGACAGGTTAAAGAAGGATCTTTAGGATGGATTGTGTATGTGCCATTCAGAGGGTGAATGGGCAAGACAAAATATTTAAGTTCCTTTGAACAGAGTATGGTAGTATGTGCCAGGCGCACCGGTTTGTGTAAAGAACTGCAACGCTGCTGGGTTTTTCATGCTCAACAGTTTCCCGTGTATATCAACAATGGTACACCACCCAAAGGACATCCAGCCAACTTGACAACTGTGGAAAGCATTGGAGTCAACATGGACCAGCATCCCTGTGAAACGCTTTCGACACTTTGTAGAGTCAATGCCCCCAATGAATTGAGGCTGTTCTGAGGGCAAAAGGATGGGTGCAACTAAAAATTAGGAAAGTGTTTCTAATTAAGCAATAAGGCACCAGGGGTTGTGGTATATGGCCAATATACCACAGCTAAGTGCTTTTCTTAGGCACAATGCATCACGAAGTGCCTGGATACAGCGCTCAGCTGTGGTATATTGGCCATATACCACAAACCCCTAAGGCGCCTTATTGCTATTATAAACTGGTTACCAATGTAATCAGAGCAGTACAAATAAAATGTTTCGTCATACCTGTGGTATACGGTCTGATATACCACAGCTGTCAGCCAATCAGGATTCAGGGCTTGAATCACCCAGTTTTATAAATGCACATATAATATTGTGGTACACGTACCTATGGCCATAAATATCTCATTGACGTTCATGGCCGTCTTGGCTGAAGTCTCCATGAAGAGCAAACTGTTGTCATCTGCGTACGCTTGTGCTTCCTACACACAAAACAAAGGGAGGACAGAGATCTTTAGAGCTCCATCACAAACATGTCAATACAATCAGTAATAACCCATACCCTTTGAGAGTTCGTGAGCATTCTTGAATATCAACAGAAACTATAAAAATGACATTTCTAGGACATTCTCCTGTTTAAACAAACTTATCATTGACATGTTCCACTAATAGTCCAGTGGGACTAGCAGCATCTAATTGTTAGGAGTTCCTCAGTACCTGGAAGTCCACAGCTCTTTTGTTGGCCAGGTCAGCTTTGTTCCCTGCCAGTGCAATAACGATATTAGGGCTGGCTTGTCGTTGGAGCTCCTTCACCCAGTTCTTTGCACGTGTGAATGTATCCTGCACAGGAAAAAAAAAAAAAAAAAAACATTCTTAACATCATAAAAACATTTGTGATTTGATGAAATACATGACAAAGGAAGATTACACAATGGATGTTTCTTTTTCACACAAGAGCTCTATTTATACATCTACAGAAGTGTGAGTTACGAGAGCGGTCACTCACTGTGTTGGTGATGTCATAGACCACGATGGCAGCCTGCGCTCCTCTGTAGTACATAGGGGCCAGGCTGTGATACCGTTCCTGCCCTGCAGTGTCCCAGATCTCAAACTTAACTGTTGTGTCATCCAAGCAGACAGTCTGTGTGAGGAAGGCAGCTGGATGGGTGTAGAGACAAATCATAGACTTAGTTTCAGGGTCTATTTTTATTTTGAAGTCTGAAAATGCCCTACACATAGAAGATAAGTGTACATTTTACTTTGCCTGTGCATTTCCTCACAGTGGAGTAATACTCAGTATCTGCACAGGACAGGTATTCTATTTTCTTCCTTAGATAGGGACAACTATACCCCCTAGGACACTATTTGACAGGGCCGAGTTAAACTAGCACAAGGCAAACATAACCCCCAACAGCCAAGGCCACGAGACAGTTAAGAGGAAACGTGAACAGTGGCTTAATGAGAACTCGTGAAGCTACAAAGCCAGCGCTGAGGAGAATTGGGAGCCTTCCAACATTAGAGAGAGGAGGAAGGGACAATTATGTAAATAAACAAGATCGAATCGCAGAGCACTAAGCACCGAGTAAAAGGTTACTGCGAGAAATGTAGTGAGAGTAAAAACAAAAAGTGACGAAGAGAACAAAACCTGTGGCTGTCTATTGGCTAATCCATGGAACACAAAGAGAATGATAATTCAGCCCGTTGTGTCACATGGCTGAGGGAAATGTACAGCAGCACTCATAGAGGAAGCCTGCTCCATACTAAAAGCTCGGTGACCTTTGACCAGACAGCTGACAACAGGTTTTAAAATGTTTTTAAAATGCTGACTCATCCTAAGGCTTTGGCTAGTGTAAGCACAAAGCATCCTGCCTCTCCAGCCTCACCCTGCTGTGGCTTCATGATGCGACTCTAATTTATTTATTTATTTATAGGAAGGGTAATGCATAAATCATGAAGAAAGCAATCTAGTTAGTAAACCACTAAAACATCATGGAAATTCCCAACACCCGTGTGTAGGTTTGAAACTCTAGGTGAATCTGAAAATAAATAGTTACTTATGAGTCATTATCCAACTTTTGCAGTGGAATTCCTTGAATGTTAAAACCAGAAACTTGAGCCATCAAGTATTGGCTTCCAGATGGGTAGATATTAGAGCAGTTCCAGGACAGGAAATCCCATTGTTGACCGACTTCCTTCCTGTTTTAAGAGCCCACAGGGAGAGACCCCCTTCTCCCTGCTCCACTCCGACTAGCAAGTCAATACATACCTTATTAGGCAGATGACAAGTACCTCTTTCTCACACTTACCTATTTTCAGTTTTGGTTTGAACATTCTCTATAAGGCTTTCTGTGGCCGGGAGTAAGGACCTTCCCCTCCTTGTGGCATATTTAAAAGTGTCAGTCAGAGGCTTGGCTGCTCATGCGAGAGTCAGGTGATCAGCTGCCAAGAAAGATCTGGTTCTGTAGCTCAAGGTCTACTTACTCCTGACCTGGCCTTGACAACAGCCAGGGTAAGGGCTGCTAGCGAGCAGGAACATAGCCCCGGTTACCAAGGCATTCAAAGTGGTCTCCCTTCAGTGCACTACACATTCCATTTGATCTTTATAACATGATACTGACTCAACACAAGGGACAGCTGTAAAGCAACACAAAACACTAAGCATGACTAAGACACAGTCAGAAGAATGACAATCCCAATGCCAACGGCGTGCCTACTCACCTCCGATGGTGCTCTCCTGGTACTCGTGGAACTGGCCCTTGACGAAGCGCAGCACCAAGCTGGACTTGCCCACCGCTGACTCTCCCAGCAGCACCAGCTTGAACTGGCAGATCTTGTTGCTGGCCGCCGCGCCGTTGGTCCGTGCTGGTCCTCCTCGACCTGCCATGCTGCCGAGCAGAGAGCTTCACCGGGGTAAGAGGCTCTTGGTGGAGGATGAGGCTGCCTTGGGCGGAGGACTGGGGCTCTGAAGCTGAGCAGGGACTGGAGCCGAGACAGGGCCAGGTGAGGGTGGGCTAAGCTGGGTCAGGCGAGTCTTGGCCAGGCAGTGAGGGGGCCGGAGGAAGAGGGGACTTCACCTGTGGGAGCTGGAAGAAAGAACCCGGCTGAGTAATAATATCACTAGTAGGCAGCCAGTGTGACAGGAAAACTTTAGTAAACTAGAGTGCCTTCAGAAAGTATTTATACCCATTTTTTGTTGTACTACAGCCTGAATTCAACATGGATTAAATAGTTTGTTTTCAACCATCTACACACAATACCCCATAATGACAAAGTGAAAACATGCTTAGAAATGTTGCTAATTTATTGAAAATTAAATAATGAAATCTCATTTACATAAGTATTCACACCACTGAGTCAATACTGTGTAGAAGCACCGTTGGCAGTGATTAAAGCAGTGAGTCTTACTCACTGAGGTTTCCACACCTGGTTGTGCAACATTTGCCCATTATTCTTTTTCAAAATTCTTCAAGCTCTGTCAAATTGGTTGTTGATCATTGCAAGACAGCCATTTTTAAAGTGTCTTGCCATACATTTTCAAGTAGATTTAAGTCAAAACTAACTCGGCCACTCAAGAACATTCACTGTCTCCTTGGTAAGCAACTCCAGTGTAGATTTGGACTTGAGTTTTAGGTTATTGTCCTGCTGAAAGATTAATTTATCTCCTAGGGTCAGCAGACAACCAGGTTTTCGTCTAGGATTTTGCCTGTGCTTAGCTCCATTTTGTTTATTTTTTATCCTGAAAGGACTGGAGGATCTTAACAATTACAAGCATACCCATAACATGGGCATAACACTATGCTTGAAAATATGGAGTGTGGTACTCTGTGTTGGATTTGCCCTAAACATAACATGTTGTATTCAGAATAAAAAGTAAATGCTTTGCCTCATTTTTTGCAGTGTTACTTTAGTGTCTTGTTGCAAACAGGATGTACGATTTGGAATATTTTTTACTCTGTACAGGCTTCAGTCTATTTGCTCTGTCAATTACGTTAGTATTGTGGAGGAACTACAATGTTGTTGAGCCATCTTCAGTTGTCTCCCATCACAGCCATTAAACTCTGTAACTGTTTTAGAGTTATCATTGGCCTCATGGTGAAATCCCAGAGTGGTTTCCTTCCTCTCCGGCAACTGAGTTAGGAAGGTCGCCTGTATTTTACTAGTGACTGGGTGTATTGATACACCATTCAAAGTGTAATTAGTAACTTCACCATGCTCAAAGGGATTGTCAATTACTTTCTTTTTTATCCATCTACCAATAGGTTCCCTTCATTGCAAAGCATTGGAAAGGGACCTTACAGATAATTGTATGTGTGGGGTACAGAGATGAGGTAGTCATTCAAAAATCATGTTAAACACTATTATTGCACCCAGAGTGAATCCATGCAACTTGTGACTTGTTAAAATGTTTACTCCAGAACTTATTTTAGGTTTGCCATAACAAAAGGGTTGAATATTTATTGATTCAAGACATTTTCAAATACCAGGCTGTATAACAACCGGCCGTAATTGGGAGTCCCATAGGTCGGCACACAATTGGCCCAGCGTCGTTAGGGTTGGCCGGGCTAGGCAGTCATTGTAAATAATCATTTGACTTGCCTAGTTAAATAAAAAGGTTAAATAAATGTTTCAAAATAAATGAAAAACAAATCTTTCCAAGTTAGCTACTCCCGTAAGTGTCTGGTATAAACCAATCTACTTTTATGCTCCAGTGTTGTGAGTCCTTTGTATCTTAACCTTTGACTGGGCTTATTATTCAGGTTCAAACAAACCTTTAAAAATGGACCCTATGTGCATCACTTACTCATTAAATCCCAGAAATGCCTCAAATGAATGTCTAGCAGACTAATTGCTCAGGTGTTGTAAATCAATAATGTTCTGATAAACACTATTGGTCGAGGAACATCTCAGTGCTTCTGAACACCATGGTTTGACAAGAAAACAGTCCAAATGAAGGTTATTTTCTGATTGGCCTACTGGAAACACACATTGTGGTCTGGACGGCTGTTTGAATGGGGCTGTTTGAATGGGGCTGTCCTATTCTCTCAATTATATTTACTTTAGACTCAATAGTCAAACACAGCAGTGAAGGAAATGCCCTGTGGTCCTGTCTAAAGCAACATTTAGATATGCAGATTGGGTCATGATGAGTATGACCACAATTAACCATCAACATTCACAATCATGATGCTTGACCGCCAAATCAGGGGGGGGGGCGACGACGACACACGCCCCCACCCCCCAGACCTCTGTCTAGACACATTAGCCTAAAGCGGAGTTCGACTGTGTTCACATCCAACCCAATGCAACCTGTGTGTGTGTGTGTGTTCTCAGAGACCACAGAGCTGAGGGACACAGTAAAAAAATGAACAGGAACTGATAGTCTGTGAGCTGCTTGCCCCAAGGACTCCTGTTTCTGTGTACAATCCAACTTGGGCCTGCACACATCCATCTTAACGTCGATAGGTCCACGTTAGTCACAGGATGATGTGCAGATTGTCATCTTATGGTTGGGCCAGTGTACTCAATATGACTACAGTAAGAAAAACTTAAAAACACATCTTCCATAGTGCTACTTTACACGGTCAGGTAGCTTCTGCTTGGTGAAAGGGACAGGACACGGAATGAATATCGAAGCAGGAAGTGAACATTGCAGAATGACAGAGTAGCACAGACAGACAGTTGGCCCGTTACACTAAACCATTAATTGTTAGGACAACCAGCCAAGGTTAGCCTACAATGCTAAAATCCATAATTAAGTGTGAAACATCACAATAACGTCACAAAATAGGTCTAAAGAACACACTTGACTAGAGGGGGAGAGTAATATCTGGGGGGGGGGGTACAGTTCTGGAAGTCTACACAGTCATGGGGGTGATAATAAATAGCCATTTTAAAGCATATTTTCTACAGTTCTATACATTTTGCCATTGCTTATGTCGTGTTCTTACACCATCTTAGTGACTCAAACAAAACTAAATCAATGAGGGTCCCATGGCATATTCAGTTGATTTTCCCCCACAATTCTCATTTTCTTCATTTTTAATTTAAAAACTATATATAAAAATATTTAAAAAACAGGTTTCCGTTTTGCAGTCTCTTTTTATTACTATTAAAAAATGTAACAAAAATTGGCCGTTTTAAATTGCACAATAATGCTTAAAGACATCGACATTTTTTAAATGCAAGTGTGCACCAGCAAGAGACTTGTTTGGTTAGCAACGTTTCTGTTGTGCTCATGTGATTGGCCATTTGTTTTGTATACTCTGCACTGGATTGATAAAATAATCATGAAATCATTCTCCCATGTAGGCATTGGCTACTTTGTAGATAACATTTAATTGACAATGTTTTTGGGGAAGCCATCTCTACCAGCAGACTTCTCATTAGCATCTTCGCTACACAGCCATACAAAGTGGACACACAGAGTTTCAGAAAGTTGCAGGAAAATACAAAATCACTGATGCATTTAGTTCATGTCTTATGATTAACTTGGGCAAATTAATACATTTTCTAATAAATTCCAATAATTTTTTTGGAATATTGTTGAATTCTGTTTTATTTTCTGGATTCCGTCCTCAACATCAATTTTATAAGGTCCTGGTTAAGGAGCGAGAGAGCGAGAGAGGGGTAGGCCAGCCAGAGTAGTGTTGCTTTTGGCACTCAGTCTTTCCCAGGCCAGGCAAGGCCCTAATCTTCTGCATGTGACAGAAGATCACACTGTGTTGGTACCACACACTGGCCTGAGAGGGTCAGCCCAGCACAGAGCAGACAGTACAGCAAGGTAGCACACCGAAGGCCTAGACTACTGCCACATACACACCATCCGAGGGATTCCTAGACGCACCACAGTGAGTGTGGAGAGAAACAGCTGCATGTTCATTGGGTCAACATGTACGTGCTGATATGATGAAGCCGAGGTGCAAACGAGAGGAAGTTGTAACAAAGCCAACATAGACCAAGACTGTGGAACTAAGCCCAATGTCCTTGTGTTTCGGAGAAGAACGTAGAAACATCCTGGTAGTTCTTATAATTAAGCTCCCGAGTGGCGCAGCGGTCTAAGGAACTGCATCTCAGTGCGAAAGACGCGTCGCTGCAGTTCCTTGTTCGAATCCAGTCTGCATCACATCCGGCCATGATTAGGAGTCCCACAAGGCGGCGCACAATTGGTCCAGTGTCGTCCGGGTTTGGCCCGGAGTAGGCCGTCATTGTAAATAAGAATTTGTTCTTAACCTTTTATTTAACTAGGCAAGTCAGTTATCAAAAAATAATAATACCAAAGCTAGCCTCAACAGGTCACTTCTGTCAAACGTTTTGAGGCACTTTTTACACAACGCGTTTACCCTTACCAGTATGTCTACCATTCTAAGGCAAAACAACAGGTGTGACTGCTCTCCAACCCTGATAGTCTACTACACACACTATGGAAATGAAGAGGTCAGCATGCCTCACTACCCCAGGACAAGGCTCCATCGCCAAGAACTGGGAGAAGAGGGGAGGGAGGCTGGGGTGATTCCCAGCCTGAGATAAAGGGCTTCAGAAACAAACAGGATAAGAGTGAAAGAACATTTAACCAAGGCTAGTCATATGTGAGGCCATATTGTATATTAGTGTCAGTAACACTGATGTTAAAAACTCAATATAATATAAACACTGAGGACAAATAACTGAAAATCTGAGCAGCATCAAAAGCCCGTGTTCAATCCACCATCATAAACCAAAACGGTGGATTTAGGCATAAGAGTTTAGGACATGGTTATTGAACAGTATAGTGAACAGGACGGCACACAATTGGCCCAGCGTCGTCCGGGTTTGGCCAGGGTAGAGCGTCATTAACTGACTTGCCTAGTTAAAATTTAAAAAAAAGACAAATTATCCTTGGTAATATGATTGACTGATTGCTAGAGGGCTGCAGTGGCTGGCAGCCACACACTCCTGTTCTGAGAGTCACTCAGAGCAGCATCCTGCTTCTAAGCAGCTCTCTGCTGGCATCTTTAATGGGCTCTGGAGACCTCCACACACTGAAGTGGGTCAGAGAGATGAAGGGGAGAGAGGCTGGGTCAAAGAGAGAGTAGGCGAGAGGGATGGAGAGAGAAAGGTAGGGAGAGACGGTGAAATATTCATACAGCCTCCCGTGGGCTTTTGCTGCTAGCTTGATATCCAAGCACTTAGTAAAACACAGCCACTGAGAACTGGTAGCAACACACACACACACTTAACTACATACAGATATTGCATGCATTGCCCTCATGATGCAACAGTTTCTCACTCGCATGCATGGGGTAGATTTTAACTCTATACAAGACAACGCATGCACAGATATAGCAAATGAAGAAGCCACGTTCATGATGGACAAACCGACTCCTCGTGTGCATGTTGGTTTTGTCTATCCCCACCAGACGCGTTTCATGCAGGTTCAAATACCAAAACCAACTATTTTAATTTGGGGTCAGGTAAAAACACATGAAACATGAATGGACATTTAGCTAGCTAGCTTGCTGTTGCTAGGTAATTGGTCCTGGAAGATAAACGGTGGGTTGTTATTTTACCTGAAATACACATTACCCTTTTTTGTTTTGCTGGATCTTTGACCCATTTGGAGTCATAGAAAATGATGTGTTCTCTACTCTGACAATTAATCCACAGATTTATTTATACCAATAAAAATAAAAACCTAGTTTGTTTTTAGTCAAATTATTTTTTCTTCTGTGGATTTTACATGGCGGTTGGCAATCAACTTTAGATGGGAGTTAGATGGGAGAGGCGGGACTTGCAGTGCACCAAGAGTCTAAAATAGAACCAAGTTCTATTAGCGCCTGGCTACGCAGACGCACGTTTACCCACGCAAGCACTTTGGATTAAATGATTGAATAACAAAAAGTACACATTCATGTTATTCAACATGGTCAGTTTTGTCAGAATGTCAGTAAGTCTGGAAAAGAGTGTGGGAGAGGGGGAAATTCTCAGCAACTTCACTTTCTATTTACCATCACCTTGTGGGTTTCCTCTTATACTTGACATCCCAAACATTTTACACCACACACACGATGACTGGTCCACCCAACTGGCCTTAAGTTGGCTAACATTTGAAGTACCCACTCTCATATTTGGCCATGAACCCCATCTGCTATTCCCCACACTACTCTTAACTAGGGCCGGGACCCTACCACTATTGCAATACTCGTTAGTATCGTGGCAACGAATCAAAACAAAGTGGATTAGCCAAATAGCCATAATGTTGGAAACAAACATTTTATGTTGTCATCCAGAGTCACGTTTATTTTCCAAGCTATAGCACACAATATTTTAAATGCAGCAGGTTTTTGAAGGACCAAAGAGTTAGAACTGCTTCGTGTTTTCATTTTTGACATTGAAAACATATCCTGGTATCGTCCCGGCCCTACTCTTAACCTCAGAGCCCTCACAGCCAACCCCATTATTGACCACAACTAGCCTAAAGGTATGCTTCAGTCACAGCTCACAGTCCCACTGTGCTCTGCTGTCAGGTACAACTTAGCATGGGTGCCGGTTAGTTTCTGCTCTCTTGTCAACTCGTTATGGAATTGTCAATGTCATTAGATTAGGCAAAAACACAAACAGATCTGGAATCAGGCTACGTAAAACTCCTAGGCCAGTGCTGTTCATGGTAATCAGCAAGGGGTGAAATGGGTGATGATCAGAAAGAGTAACGGATGCTACTGGACTGGGTAGAATAAAACAACCGATTAGAATATTTATTTATTTGACCTTTATTTAACTAGGCAAGCCTATAGTTAATAACAAATTATTATTTTCAATGACGGCCTAGGAACAGTGGGTTACCAACTTGTTCAGGGGCAGATCGACAGATTTATTTTTACCTTGTCAGCTCGGGGATTTGATCTTGCAACCTTTCGGTTACTCGTCCAACGCTCTAACCACTAGGCGACCTATTGTAAGCACTGCTAACAATACACACCACCATAGGCCTATGAGCTGTGTTCCCAAAGGACAATTCAAACTAGAGGTTGACCGATTAAATCGAAATGGCCGATTAATTAGGGCCGATTTCAAGTTTTCATAACAATCGGAAATTGGTATTTTTGGGCGCCGATTTGTTAAATGTATTTTTATACCTTTATTTAACTAGGCAAGTCAGTTAAGAACACATTCTTATTTACAATGACGGCCTAGGAATGGTGGGTTAACTGCCTTGTTCGGGGGCAGATCGAAAGATTTTCATCTTGTCAGCTCAGGGGATCCAATCTTGCCTTACAGTTAACTAGTCCAATGCTATAACCACCTGCCTCTCTCTCATTGCACTCCACAAGGAGACTGCCTGTCACGCAAATGCAGTAGAAGCCAAGGTAAGTTGCTAGCTAGCATTAAACTTATCTTATAAAAAACAATCAATCATAGTCACTAGTTAACTACACATGGTTGATGGTATTACTTGTTTATCTAGCGTGTCCTGTGTTGCATATAATCGATGCAACGCTGGGAGATGATTTAACAAAAGTGCATTTGCGAGAAAAAAAAGCACAATCGTTGGACGACTGTACCTAACCATAAACACCAATGCCTTTCTTAAAATCAATATTTTTCCATATTTAGCTAAGAAATCCAGGTTAGCAGGCAATATTAACCAGGTGAAATTGTGTCACTTCTCTTGCGTTCACTGCACGCAGAGTCAGGGTATATGCAACAGTTTGGGCAGCCTGGCTCATTGCGAACTAATTTGCCAGAATTTTACGTAATTATGACATAACATTGAAGGTTGTGCAATGTAAAAAGAATATTTAGACTTCGGGATGCCACCCTTTAGATAAAATACAGAACAGTTCCGTATTTCACTGAAATAATAAACGTTTTGTTTTCGAAATGATAGTTTCCAGATTCAACCATATTAATGACCAAAGGCTTGTATTTCTGTGTGTTATTATGTCATAATTAAGTCTATGATTTGATAGAGCAGTCTGACTGAGCGATGGTAGGCAGCAGCAGGCTCGTAAGCATTCAGTCAAACAGCACATAAACAGCACTTCGCAAGCACAGCGCTGTTTATGACTTCAAGCCTATCAGCCTAATGGCTGGTGTAACCGATGTGAAATGGCTAGCTAGTTAGCTGGGTGTGCGCTAATAGTGTTTCAAACGTCACTCGCTCTGAGACTTGGAGTAGTTATTCCCCTTGCTCTGCAAGGGCCGCGGCTTTTGTGGAGCGATGGGTAACGCTGCTTCGAATGTGGCTGTTGTCGATGTGTTCCTGGTTTGAGCCCAGGTAGGGGCGAGAAGAGGGACGGAAGCTATACTGTTACACTGGCAATACTATGGTGCCTATAAGAACATCCAATAGTCAAAGGTATATGAAATACAAATGGTATAGAGAGAAATAGTCCTATAAATACTATATTAACTACAACCTAACACCTCTTACCTTGGAATATTGAAGTCTCATGTTAAAAGGAACAACCAACTTTCCTATGTTCTCATGTTCTTAACAAGGAACTCAAACGTTAGCTTTTTTACATGGCACATATTGCACTTTTACCTCAAACATTTTGTTTTTGCATTATTTAAACCAAATTGAACATGTTTCATTATTTATTTGAGGTTAAATTGATTTTTATTTATGTATTAAGTTCAAATAAGTGTTCATTCAGTATTGTTGTAATTGTCATCATTACAAATAAATAAAACATTTGTAAAAAATTGGCCGATTAATCGGTATCGGCTTTTTTGGGCCTCCAATAAATTGGTGTTGAAAAATCATATGCGGTCGACCTCTAATTCGAACAGACTCCCACTCCTAGACTCCAGTTGAAACATCAGCTAGCCCATTTCCTGGCACAGCCATTATCTACAGATGTGTCAGCGTGTGACCGTGTCAATGTGCATTCGTCACAAATGCCATGGAATTAGTAGTGCAACAAGCTGTCAGGCAGGCAGAATTAATTTAACCAGTTACCTAGGAATAAGGTAACATGACAACAGGTTCTCTGAACTCCAAGGGCGGAGGGACCAGAGGAATTAGATATAAAAGCGAGGGAGGGTGGAGCTAGCAGCAGCCATACCAGTCTGCATCCCGGTATTAGCTTGGCTTTCATCTGAAGTATGTATAAAAGGGTTGGGCCTGCATGGGAAACCGTCAGGGAGGATAAACCCAGCGACAGAAGAGAAAGCGAGACACCCCAATCGAGTAACACAGCGGACAATTTCAATATGTATGCAAGAGAAACTATAGCCTAATGACTAAGGGATGGGTCAATTGGAAGAGGAAAGGAATGGTGACTAAGGCTGAGTATAGACAGGCAGTCCAAATTCCTTTATTTTTTTTCCCACTCATTGGTATTTTTACCAATCAGATCAGCCCTAAAAATGATCTGATGTGAAAAGATCTGATGTGATTGGTCAAAAGACCAATGGGTGAAAAAAATATCAGAACTGGGCTGCCTGTCTAAACACAGCCTAAATCTCTGGGAATGCAAACAGGATACACATCACTAGCAAATGGGGGCAGGCAAGGGGGAAATAATTTCCTTCTCTTTCTGGCTCCCTCTGTGTGTGAAACATGACAGCCAAGCAAAAGCCTGTGCAATACAATTCTACTCTGATCATTTTGGCCTACCACGTTAAAGGGAAATATAGCCAACAAGTTGTGGAAAAGACAACAATTTCAGAGTTAATTGAAAATAAACCCATCGTTGATTAAGACGTGAAAATTCCAAAACAAAAGTGTCTATTGAACCATATGGTCCATCTAATAGAATCCTGTGGACAATATGGACACAGATTGTTTTATATATTTTTGTAATGAATACTAATATGTATAAGTATAAATTACCAAACTTACCAGGTAATCTAGGACCAAAAATTACCAAAGATTCAGGTGACGGTTTTAAATTACCGGTAGCTTTGCAACCCTAAGTGAGATAAAAAGCATCTGTTTTTGCATAAGCCTACTAGACTAAACCCCAACCCCCCCATTCAGTTTGAGCATGGGGCTAGTGGGAGAGATAAGAACCCCAGACAGGGGCTCGGCTGCAGAGATAAAGGGTCAGGGTGGGGTTAATGGGTGTCTCATCTGGCTGCAAGGAAGCACACACTTAATGATTAATGACTCAAACTTAAATAAATAATTTCCCATTTGTTTAGGCCTAAATGGTTGTGGTTTAATCAATGGGGGCCATACACTGATCTTGTAAGTCTCAAACAAGTCTGGTAGCAAACTGACCAGTAACTCACTCTGCACATAGAACTCTTCAGCTCGGGTAATAGAACAAAAAAAGTCTCACCTACAGGATATCTTCAGTCTTTTGAGGAGTAATCAGAATGACCCGTTGTGAATGGGCATGCTTCTCCTCCTACACACCCGATTCATTCATTCCTCCATTGACTCCAATGCATTACAACCTTTCTGACCACACTAACGCATACCAATTAGGCTTACTTGGGATTAAACATTGAAAAGGGTTGGGTCTAACGCAGATGTGTTATTTTACTCACCATTCTGCCAGGAATATTTGGAAATATCAGAGAAACTTTCTTAACTAGCCATACAACACCAAATCAAAACTATTTTATGCCACCTAGTAATATTGCCTTTTATATAATGTTTGCATGTGTCACCACTCTCTTAAGGACAAGGTCCACACCATAACATGGCAGCAGCTTAGGCAAGTTATTAAAAATCCATTCTCTAGTCCTGTTATTAAGCCATAACACACCAATGAGTTTCCAATGAGGATTTACCCTGGTGTTTACCCAAAAGACACAAGCCCAGTCCACTTTTCAGCCTGCATTTACATAACAATGTCTAAAATGTGAACTTTAACAGCTTCTCACAAAGAAACGGTCTTGAATGATACAGAGGTTGACTCTGCTTGCCCAAAGTCTTAGTGTCTCACTCCTGATAGAAACTCAATTACACTAGAGCTTACATTAATGTGGCACTTCAGTCTCCTTCTCACCCCATTTAACAAATGACTTACGTAACAAAAGGTACATCTCAAGACAAGTTGGTTATTTGAAATCAGCTGTATAGTGCAAAGGCAAAAACGTGCACCCAGAGTTTGGGAAACTCTGCACTAAGATATGCAATGACTGACATTACGAGGAAACCGGACAACGCACTACCCTAAGGTATGAGGGACACCACATTCCACCAAAGAAAAGGAGGCATGGATTCATACAAAAGTAACATGACACAGACAGACTCACACGATGAGGGCTACATCAGACAACTGACCTACCTGTACCACCATTGACACACCAAGTACAGACCAAAACTGTAACGCAGCATTGATGGCATTCAAAATGATGAGCCTAATTAGAGACAGCCATGGACTTTGAACTCCAATTATGCAAAATATGCTTTGAGACCTAAGCCAAGTAAACGATTATCATCAGTGGCAAGATAACAATTAACGTAAAATACCTGGTGACATGTGGGTTTTTGCAAGATGGAATGTAATTCGTTTTCATTACCAGGCAGAAACCATAAATAGCTATTAAGTTGGTGGGTTTCAAACTTCCTCATACTATCTATCGGTCATCACTGCTGACACCAATGGCAATGAGCGAAGATACTCTGTTGAAAGCTTGAAATCAACATATGAAAGGTTGATCAAATGGATTGGACCAAAAGGAAAATCGACTCGCTATATAGTTAGTTAGCTGTCAGTTTAAGGCTAACTAGGTATGAAATACAAATACCAAATCTAACACGACATTTCTGTAATTTAGCAAGCTAGCCCACCAAGTTACAGTAACTAGCTAGCTTTTTAAAGCCATCATTTTAAAAATGTGTTATATGTCAATAAGAGCTGAAGTTGAGTAGCTAGTTAGCTGAGTAGACAACGACAAAAATACGTCTACTGTAAATTAACGTTACTGCCAGTAAAAACAAAATAGGACGACACTGACGAAAGCTAGCTGACGCTAACTAACTTGGCTAAGTTTATGATGTCATCACAAAGAAAAGACGGGGTAAACCAAACATCTAAAGATAAATAACTATTTGGTCAAATTATGAACAAAGCTTTTTATTGTTTGCTAACTAGTTACCTCATTAGCTATCTGGACTAGTAATCTATCCCATTTAACATATCAATCTGACAGTCGTTAGCTAGCGACGTATCTCTGGCTAGGTAGCTAGCTAACGTTAGTTTACTGGCTGGTTGCTTGAGCAAAACTTGACAGTGGAAATCTGAACCAAAATAGTATAGTTTACAGCTTACCGTTAAAGGCAAAGGTCAAACATGCGTTCCCTTTTCTTCGTATACTCTCACTTTCCACAATTTCGACTTTGACGACTTTTCTCTCTATCACAGCTCACTACGACTGCTCAACACATAGGCCCCGGCCTTCACTTCTGCTTAGAGCATTTTTTCCGGGATCCTCCCACTTCCTGTAGGTGTGGCCTCCCTCTGATTGTGTCGTTGGGAACCTGGGAGCTGTAGTCTACTAAATCAATGAACACAAATTTGGCCAGGGCTGATTATTTTGGAGTCGTCTCCGTAGACAGACTTGTTGGCTCCCACAATGTATCAATGCTACTGATTTGGCTTATGATCGGGTTTACGAGACGAATTTAGGAGTGGCAAACAGTGGCATTCCCCAGCGCAATATAAAAACCATATCCGAGATTTTTTTAAAGATATATATAAAAAAAAACATCCAACTAGCGTTTACACAAGCAGCCCAGTTCTGATATTTTGTACACTCATTTGTATTTTAACCAATGACATCAGATATTTTAACATCAGATATTTTTCAGAGTTGATCTTTTTGGTCAAAAGAAACACCCCTGGCAATCAACTACTCAGATTCGGTCCCATCGTTTTTCAAATGTATTTGATAAAATATTCACAGAAGTTTGCTTTAACTGTATAACCATTTGGTGGCGCTAAAGACCATGATATTTGCCATCACCTGACATCAGTTCAGATCTACATTTTGTTCATAAAAGTAAACTCATTGGCCCAAACGTGTGTTTGGGCATGTTGTTTGCATCAAATGCAGGAGCCCCCGTATTTTAGGGCGGGTTTATCTAAAGGCATTGGTCTATCTAAAGAGATATTAATATAATAATAATAATAGATATTGTTGGATGTTGAGTGATTGACTAACAATATTTATGTAATTGTGTACCACTACTGTGACCTGCTCAGTTTAACCTTTCAAGTTATTTCATTTTTCACTTCAGATGTAATTGTATTTCTCAGAGTCCCTGTTTTAAATAAATATAAATATGTTATTCTGTTTGCATCTTAAATAGTTTTATTTTACAACTAATATCAGTTACAAACAAACAAAGTGATATACTACAACTCTTTCAGACAGCACACGTTGTTCAACTCATTGCACGTCTTATTTCAGTCTCTGTTACCAAAGAGAAACAGTCAAATATACAGCATAGATAAAGTCAGAAAATGATCCAGACACCAGAGCAAAAAGAAATGCAGAGCTATGAATAGCCATATTGCAGAAGAGGGAAAAACACAAATAACCATAGGTCCTCTTTGGCCAGCAATCCTCTGGCAGGCTAGCCAAGAGACAATTTCTTAAAATAATGAGCACAAACATTGGTCGTATGCTGTAAAGTCCAGACAGCTTGTAGAATGAGCTCCACAGTATGTTCACAGACAATGAAATCACCTAAAACCACATGTCAAAATGCTCATTAGGTGATGATACTTTCTATGTAAACACAATATAATGAAGGACAGGGGTGGGGTTTGCTGTTTCCATGGCTGCCAGGTCTCAATGTGATATGTCTAGAGATACCCTCCGGTTAGTAATACCTAACTTTCAGTTCACAAGAAATACATAATAAACACAAAGCTGAATATTTTTGTAAGCTGAGTCAGCTTGTCTTCATAATCTCTGGTCCATATCAATGCTGTATTTACAGTCAAATTAAATAAACAGTACATCAAGTACAATCAGTGTCGATATTATGTAGTGTGATTGCTGTGTAGAGAACATTTTAGACTGTCAAGCAATCATTCATTTCTCAGATGTAAACTCGAGTAGCATAAGAGGTGCAATCAAAAAGGGAGAGTTGAGTTGATGGGCTCAGCGTTACTTTGCACCAGTAATGACCCGTTTATTTATCCGGTCTCGGTGGGGCTCCAGACAGCTGCTAATGTGTCACCTCCAAGCCCCAGAGAGGCTCGACTTCCAGGGTCTGCTGTGTGCTGATGTTGGTCCCCTGGGTCTGGGACTCTGCCCGCTCAGCATAACTCTGCATCCTCTCAGGTCTCTCCCTGCCCTGTGGGTACTCAGTCTTAGGCCCTCCACAGTCTGGCCCTTGCCCTGCTGGCTGCCCTGCCAGATGTAGGGATGAGTCCAGTGTGTGGACAGGGCTGGAGCCCACCAGGTCATTCTTCCTAGCTCTGTTGAGAGAGCCCTGCCTCTGGGTGGTCTGGTTGTGCGTCTGATTATATGTTGGGCTGACAGACGTGTACACCCCAGACTGAGAGCTGAAGGCGGTGTGGAGCTGTGGTTGGGCGGTAGGGGTCAGTGAGACGTGGATAGGCGTTGGGGAGATGGACGGTGAATGGCTGCGGTCAGAGTTGACCTGGACACTCAGGGAGGGGTGGGACTGGCTGAGGCTGCCTGGGGAACATAGGGGATGAAAGGTACTGATGGTGGGGATGGAGGCTTTGTACTCAACCTGACCAGGACCCGCACCTGGGAGTACTGGGAAGGCAGAGTTGAGGTTCAGAAGAGATGGCCCAGTCCGGCATTGGGAGTGGCCCATGTAGGGAGAGTTGGGTGTAGTTCTGGAGGTCGGGAAAGGCCTGTACTGGGCTTCAAGTCCCTGACCAGTGGTTATGCCTCTGTCCGAGCAGCACGGATGTAAACAGGATGACCTGGGATTGGACGTCTGGTGATGGTGCTCAACCTCCACCTTCTGACCTCTGCCCTGGGGGTGCACCCCACTGTAGGCCCACATGTTCCTGGCAGGGTGGCTGAGGAGGTCGTGTTGAAGGTGAGATGGGTGAGGTCCAGCAGGCATACTGAAAGGCACCCGTGTCTGCCAGTCATTGAAAGCAATCATGTTGCTGCTGGGGTTGGGGTTCGGGGCCATCTGCAGGCCATAAGGATAGGTGGAGATGGCAGAGGGGTAATGTAACATGGTCACATGGGCCTGCAGGAAATGCATCATCTCATGGAGCTCCTTGGTCAGGTTGGACACCTCCTGGTTAAGGGTATTCATCTGGAAAATAGATGGCACGCAGAATAATGAAAGCTACAATCTGTTGCTTGGTTGAATAGTATTTATTCCAAGGCAGGAGACATAAGCATTAGAGTTCTATTGTCTCTTTCTAGGTCAGAAATGGTGGAAACCAAAAACAAGCACAGCCATAAACGATCAGTCGGTGTTACGTGAGCTTTCAAATCTGGAGCATCTCCAATTTAACAATCCTACATTTTATTTGAGGAAAAATGTCTTTCAATGTTCTCTTGCCTATATAGCCTGAGTGGTGTATTTAATGCTGAAAGTGTGTCAGGGATGACCTGTTTTTAGACACTCTTTAGGGTACAGCGAAAGTGGAGTACGGAAAATGAAGTGGGAGAACAAAAAAGTTTTGTGTCTCTTGAGGTCTCTCTACCTAGATGGAGCATATCATTCATTTATCAGTTCATTGATACATCATTATGTTGGTTTATGTGTCCGTTTACTCTGTCAATGTGATTTTATGTTCCTACCTCTTTGTTTAGCTGGCTGATGTTCTGTCTCACCTCCTTTGTTTCCAGAAGTAAGTTGGCGCTAACCTGAAATGGGTCTATGGGGGGGATGGGATGGACAAGATCAGTGCTTTCACACCCCACGACAACATAAAGCACTTTGCTCATACCATTTCATTTGTATGAGTAGCCTACTTGTACTGCTTTGGATCATTCTAAAAAAAAAGCAATTTTCTGACCAATCAATTCAGTATCCTTGCCTAAAACACGTTTCTATTTACTGTTAGAAAACCACTGATAGAAAAACATAGTTTTTTGTAGTTAAACCATTGTTTAATCTGAGCCCATTACCTTTGCTATTGGTCTTTGCCTCGCCTTGATCCACATTGAAGTGAAAAGACTGCCTATTATCCTCAATTCCATCCACAACCCTAGAGGAGATAGGAAAGAGAGGTTCACACTTAAGTGGGTTATGATTAAATATGAAGTGATTTTCAGTTAAATAAATTGAACTGTAATCTGTCTTTGCTGTTATTACCAGGTAAATCGATTGGAATATGTGATTTACTTTTTGGTTAATGGTTATAGACTTATAATCCTACAAACCTTAGGCTTAGGTACTGGGCTAATGAAATACAAACGCTAGTCATTTTGATTGTCAGTTATGTCTCATTACTCACCTGGGGCTGAGGTCCAGAGGGCTGACACAATGTAGGGAGGGTATGAGCAGCTTGGCTGGCCTATGGGATGAGCTGTGATCTGTGACCATGGTGGGCACCGGGGCTAGAGTAACCTCCTCATTGGACAGCAGCTGAGGGGAGGGGCTACGGCCTCTGCAGCCCTGGGCTGGGGAGCGGCAGAGACGGAGTGTATTGACATGTCGAAGCTCCTCCCCCAGCAGGCTGCTGGAGCCCGGGTGGCAGACGGGGCTGCTCGGGCCATGCATCAGTAGCAGCCGCCCTTGGTGGGATGCACCAGTGGGACAGTGGCTCATGTCCTCACCAGACTCCACATCTTCTGCCTCCGCAATGAAGGGAAGCTTGTGGTCCTTATCAGCTCGCTCCTGAGGGGCAGAGGGTGGGAGAGGAGAGGCATGAGTAACAGGTTCTCTGTAGTTCTCACAAACAATCATGCATGTCTTCCAGTAGCCTATTGCTAGTGGAGGAGGAGAGAGAGTGTAGAGTGAAACACACAAAGTTTAATTTGATTTTAGCTGCCGGTAATGGGTAGCAGGGGCGTCATGCACCCTAAAAATCTGAGGGGGCACAGAGTACATGAGGATGGCTGGGGGGTTGTCCGGGGGGGAGCTTGTTGGAGAATTGTTATATTTTTAACACCTGAAACAGCTTTCTCCTGCAATCTAGAGCCATAGCATTTTCTATGAAGTTGGCTTTAGCTAGCCAGCTAGATACTTTCCCAATCTCCCAACCTCATAACTAGCTACCAATCCATTTCAGGCTGTCAAAGTTTGCTAGACTTTAGAAAACCAAGCAATTATTAAATGTAGTGAATAATCTTAGTCTTTTACCCAGATTTTAGCAGAGATGCAGAGAAGAATATTTTGTTTCTTTAAAAAAATAACCACCAGACCGGTCAAGAGGTACGCTTAGATATAGAAAAATACTAGGATGTAATATCCTAGGCATTAGTGCAGTATATTGAGATTTGTGTAGAATAGAATTAGGTATAATGATTATGGCTCTAATTTGAAGGAACATTTGTTTCAGGTGTTTAGAAAATGCTAAATTCTCAGGGTCCAGCCCCCCTCCGGACCACTCCCGCTCCATCCTCACCCACTTCGGTAACAAGAGATGGTGTGTAATTTCCTTCTAATATCTGTTCTGCTGTGAGTCAGTGCTGTTCCTTTCTCTTCGTGGCAAACATAGGAAATTAGGTGCACTGAGGCGAACTGCCTTCTTGGCATTTTCAGTAGGAGTCAGATTATTTAGCTGTTATGACCTCATCGTGGCTTATAATTGTTATTCCTCAGAGTGACATTTTTTCTGTCAGATTATTATTTATTTTTTTACGTTTATTGCTACCAGACAATTTTCACATTCTGGTAAATTAATTTTGAGAGAATCAGTTAACTCCCACGCACAATGTGGAAACATTAACACGTGGACACTCGCATGTCATAGGAACACACACACACAAGGTCACACACACAAAGGCATATGCCTAGTCCAACACCCACTCAAATACAAAAAAACAAGAGTACAAAATCCGCCTCACAGAGATACTGAGACACACTAATGACAGCCCTTTGTTAAGCTCTCAACAAAGGTAGAAAAATGGGGCTGTGAGAGTTGCAATCATGCTTCTTTCAGAGTGAAGTTCTATCTGGGAATGGGCAAGATCAGAACATTGCGTGCAGCCTTTTATCAAGTTATATGTTCACCTAAGAAGGAAGGGAAACAGGTCAGGGCCCAGAACTCTTATATCAACTTCAATCATTTAAATGTCTCTGTCCCAGACCAAATATTCTGTAACGTCGTTCTTCGTTTGTAGAAAGAGAGTCGGACCGAAATGCAGCGTAGTGGTTATTCATGACTTTAATAGAAAAAGTGACACATGAAATAACTATACAAAATACAAAACAACAAACGGAACGTGAAACCTAATTACAGCCTATCTGGTGAAACTACACAGAGACAGGAACAATCACCCACGAAATACAAAGCGAAACCAGGCTACCTAAATACGGTTCCCAATCAGAGACAACGAGAATCACCTGACTCTGATTGAGAACCGCCTCAGGCAGCCAAGCCCATACAACACCCCTACTCAGCCGCAATCCCAATAATACAAAAACCCCAATACGAAATACAACAACATAAACCCATGTCACACCCTGGCCTGACCAAATAATAAAGAAAACACAAAATACTAAGACCAAGGCATGACAGAACCCCCCCCCCCCTAAGGTGCGGACTCCCGGACGCACCTCAAAACCATAGGGAGGGTCCGGGTGGGCGTCTGTCCATGGTGGCGGTTCCGTCTCGGGACGTGGACCCAACTTCATTAATGTCCTAGTTCCTCCCCTTCGCGTCCTGGGAGAATCCACCCTTGCCGCCGACCATTGCCTAATAGTCCTCACCCAGAACCCCACAGAACTGAGGAGCAGCTCGTGACTGAGGGGCATCTCGGGACTGAGGGACAGCTCGGGACTGAGGGGCAGCTCGGGACTGAGGGGCAGCTCGGGACTGAGGGGCAGCCCGGAACTGAGGGGAAGCCCAGTACTGAGAGAAAGCCCAGTACTGAGAGGAGGCCCAGTACTGAGAGGAGGCCCAGTACTGAGATGAAGCTCAGGTCGGTAGTAGGCTCCGGAAGATCCTGGCTGGCTGGTGGATCTAGCTGCTCTATGCAGACTGACAGCTCCTTGCAGACTGACAGCTCTGGTTGCTCCATGCAGGCTGAGAGCTCCTTGCAGACTGGCAGCTCTTTGCAGACTGACAGCTCTTTGCAGACTGACAGCTCTGGCTGCTTCATGCAGACTGACAGCTCTGGCTGCTTCGACCAGACTGACAGCTCTGGCTGCTTTATGCAGACTGACAGCTCTGACTGCTCCGAACAGGCAGGAGGCTCCGGCAGCTCTGTAGAGGAGGAAGGCTCTGATAGCGCTGAACAGGCGGGAGACTCCGACAGCACAGGAGGGAAGGAAGGCTCTGATAGCGCTGAACAGACAGGAGACTCCGGTAGCGCAGGAGAGGAGAAAGGCTCCGACAGCGCAGGAGGGAAGGAAGGCTCTGGCTGTGCTGAACAGGCGAGGCGCACAGAAGCCCTGGTGCGTGGTGCTGGAACTGGTGCTACAGGATCGAGGACACGCACAGGAAGCCTGGTGCTGGGAGCTGCTACCGGAGGACTGGTGTGTGGAGGTGGCTCTGGATAGACCGGACCGTGCAGACGCACTGGAGCTCTTGAGCACTGAGCCTGCCCAAGCTTACCTGGCTCGATGCCCACTCTAGCCCGGCCAATACGAAGGGCTGGTATGTGCCGCACCGGGCTATGCACCTGCACTGGAAACACCATGTGCTCCATAGCATAACACGGTGCCTGCCCGGTCTCTCTAGCCCACCGGTAAGCACAGGGAGTTTGCGCAGGTCTCCTACCTGGCATAGCCATACTCCCTTTAAGCCCCCCCCAATAATGTTTTGCTTTTCGGGCTTCCAACCGATCTCCCAAGACCAGAAGTCCTTATATTGCTGCTCCTCACAATTAACAGGGAGAGTAGGCTCAGGTCTGACTCCTGACTCAGCCACTCTCTCTCTGCGCCCTCCCCCAATAAATATTTGGGGGTCACTTTCGGTTTTCGCTCTGCGCCGCCGTGTCTTTTTTTCCGACTCCATTCGCCTATAGCCCTCTTCGCACTGCTCTAGCGAATCCCAGGCGGGCTTCTGCACTCTCTCTGGGTCGGCCGCCCACCTGTCGATTTCTTCCCACGTCGTATACTCCATGCCTCTGCTGTCCATAACGTCCTCCCTTCGCTGTTCAAGCTGTCGCTGCCTGTTAACACGCTGCTCGGTCCGTGTGTGGTGGGTGATTCTGTAACGTTGTTCTTTGTTTGTAGAAAGAGAGTCGGACCGAAATGCAGCGTAGTGGTTACTCATGACTTCAATAGAAAAAGTGACACATGAAATAACTATACAAAATACAAAACAACAAACGGAACGTGAAACCTAATTACAGCCTATTTTTTTTATTTTTATAAAAAATAATTTATTATCTTCAATACCATTCATTCTTTCCAACTCATAATTTACATACATACTCAAATAATAGTATTTTAATTCAACTAAACATAAACCCCAAACAAAACCTCAGGGGAGCATCTTCCCTCCCTGTCACCCTCCAAAATACCTTTCCCTATCTCCCCGTCCCTAATCTATCCTCTTACAAATCTAAATGACACCCAGCCCTAAACCCCCCTTCCACCTCTCCCGAGCAGCATGCTGCCCCCACTTCCTCTCCTCCCTCTTCATCCTCCCCCTCAAATCTCCTTCCACCCTCCTCACTATCCCTTCCACCCCCCCAATCTCTCCCTGTCTTCACCATGTTCTGCCTTGCTTCCCACAGCCCCCGTTTAAAGAGACTCATGAGAAGCCAGAGCAGAAACCTGTCCCTATCCGTCCCTCTCGCTCTCCCTACACCCCTCTCTAATCTGGCCCACGTCAATACAAAATCCCCCTTTACCAAACCTAACAACACCCGTGCCCTAGCCCATACTACTCCGGCAAAGGCACAGTCCCAAAAGACATGGCGCACAGTCTCCTCCCTGCCACAAGAGGATCTTGGACAGGTGGGGGATTGCACCAAACTATACCGGTACAAGATGGAACGTACCGGCAAGCACTTGTGGAGGCTCAACCAATTCAGGTCCTTGAGCCTGTTGTCCAGACCCCGCGCCTGCACTCCCTCCCAGACCACTTCCGAGATGCCCACAACAGGCGCCGGACTCCCTGCCTTTCTGACCTCCTCGTACAGGTGCCTGTGATCTAAACCTACTCGGGCAACTTCAACCTCAGGGTGCGCACGGCAGCTGTTCCGCCCGAGGACCCGTGTTAGACCACACCATTATGCTTCTCGCCTGATATGAGAAAAACACCCGCAGGAGGTAACCGGACGGGTGTATCACTGGCTGAGCAAGCTCCGTTAACAAGAAAGAAACAAAAATTGTGTCCAGCTTGAGGGGGAAATGTGGTACCCCCCTACCTCCCTCCCCGATGGGACAGATCATGCGTGCCCTGGCGACCCACTCGCACCTGCCACTCCACATAAACTGAAACACAAGCCTCACTAGAGGCCTCCTCAGACAAGCCGGCAATGGGTAGATGTATGCCAAATACAAAAGAGACGGCAACACATCCACCTTTAGGACCAGGACTTTGCCCATAAAAGACAAATACCTAGCTTTCCACATTGCTAGCTTCCTCTGTACCACTGCGATACGCATGTTCCAGTTTAGCGTCGCTGAGCCGGAGGTCTCAAAATGGACCCCGAGAATCCTCAGGGCCCCCTCACAGAGAGATAACCCCCCAGGCACATCCGTTCTACCGCGCCATCTTCCGAAAAACTTGACGGAAGACTTTGCATGGTTCAGAACTCCTCCCGACGCTCGGGTGAAATCCCCAAAGATGGCAAGGGACCTTGTCAGGCACTAGTCCTTGCAGAACAGCAAGGAAGTGTCGTTGGCGTACTGTGTCATCTTAACACGCAGCCCACCACTTCCAGGGATCAGCAAGCCTTCCACCCCTGTGTCTGCCCTAATGGCAGCCCCCAGAGGCTCCATGTACAGAACGAAGAGGAGAGCCGAGAGTGGGCACCCCTGCCTGACCCCAGACGAGAGGTCAAAAACGTCACCCAAGTGACTATTTACACTAACTCGGCACCCCGCTCCGACATATAATGTACGAATCCATCCTATAAACTTCTCCCCAAATCCTAATCGACCTAACACTCTGAATAAAAAGGATCTATTCACGCGATCAAAGGCTTTCGCCTGATCTAGCTGCTACCATTAAAGGCAGTCCTCTATCTTCAACCCAAGCGATGGAGTCCCTGATTAACTGTAGGTTCCATCTAATAGAGCGACCCTCTACCCCGCACGTCTAATCCTCATGAACGACGTAGGGAAGGGCTGTGCGCAACCAGTCTGCTAAAACCTTTGCAAGTAGCTTGTAATCTACACACAGCATGGTCAACGGCTGCCAGTTGCCAAGGTCTGTTACTTCCCCCTTCTTATATAAAAGTGACAGCACACCAACAGCCATTGATCCCCCCCGGGACCCCGTCTCAAGGATGGCCTTCAAGACTTCGAGGACCACTGGTCCAAGTATACCCCAAAACATGAGATAAAACTCAGCCGGCAGCCCATCCATCCCAGGCACCTTCCCTTTTCCCATCCTCCTAAGAGCGCTCTCAACCTCTTCTAGTGAGATCTGGGCCTCCATCACTTCTCTAATGTCCTCCGGCAACCGCCTGGACAAGTGTTCTAAAAACACATTTCCCTGCTCTACATCTATTTCCCTTTCCTTAAATAAACCTTGGAAATGATCAGTTGTCACCCTGACCATATCCTCTGGTTCTCTAACTATACTACCATTTTCTTCCCTAACACCATGCATTACCTTCCTACTCTGTCTGGCCCTAACCAACTTAAAGAACATAGCAGAACAAGTCTCATTATGTTCTAGAAAGCCACTATGCGCACGCTCCAGGAAAGCTCGAGCCTTCCGCTCCTGCAACTCCCTGAGCTGCGCCTTTAGGGTTGCGGATCTCTCCCAGTCAAACGACCCGCCGAGGTTGCCTGCCTCGTATTCGAGTTCAATTAACCTTTGGATATGATCCACCTCCCTCCTCTCCTCCCTTTTTTCCCTCTTGCAATACCCTATTATGAAAGCCCTAATCCTCACCTTAACTAATTCCCACCACTCTAACACCCCCTCGCACATGGACCGGAGGCCCTCAAGCCTCCAAAAGAAACCATAAAACCCATCAACAAAAGCCTGCTCCTCCAGCACATCCCGATCTAGCTTCCAGTACCCCCTACCAAAGAGGCAGACTGGCGACCCCACCTGCAGGAGCACCCCGTCGTGATCCGAAAAGAAAACAGGCAACAGCCGCCCAGACAACTTACCCAAAGACCTGGGTACAAAAATATAGTCGAGCCTCCGCTCAACCCCCCTGGAGTTGCGCCATGTAGGACCGTCCATTTTCGGAGTAGCGTGCAGACCACCATCTACCAGACCATGGCAAGCCATTAGCCTGGCAATGGCGCCTGCACTGCTATCCCCCTCTTCCTAAATCTGTATTAAAATCCCCCTATCACTAATTTCCTATTTGTGACACACAGGGGCGTCAGACAGTCCACCATCTCCCTCCTGTCTGCCACCACCTGTGGCCCATACACCACCACTAATCTAAATTTACAATCCCTTATCGTGACATCCACCCCTATAACCCTCCCCTGCATTACCACAAAAGAATCCTCCACTTTTACCTCCCTGTGCCCACACAAAATCCCTACCCCCGATGAGTGCACCCCCCCAACACCCCAAACCGACTCCCCCTTGTCCCACTCCCTCTTAAACCTACTAACATCCCCTCCATCCCTCAGGTGAACCTCAGTGGAGAGATACCCCTCCTCCACCATACCCCTCATCTCTTCCACCAGGGCACTTTCCCCCCAGTCCACTTGCTCTTCCACCGTCTCCTTCTCCACCACTCCTCCCTCACTTTCTTCTCTCTCATGCTCCTCCACTTGGTTGCCTTCTTCCGCCGCTTTTCCTGGTTCTCCTACTCCCGTGCCCTTCTCTCTTCCATCCGCCGCTTCTTGCTCCTCCTCCTTCCTTGTGGCCTTCCCCTTTGGACCTGTACTCTGGTCATGAGGCGTGCTTCCTTCCCCTCCTCTTCTTCCCCCATCCCCCGCTCCTGCTCCCCCCCCCAGCCGCAGACGCATATGACCTCTGACGGGCCGGGAACCACCGCCACAGGTGTGCTGACGAGCCACACCCATGACACGTCTTAGGCTTGTCACAATCCCTCGCCTCGTGTTCCTCAGATCCACAAAATCTGCATTTTCTTGTACTGCAGGAGGCGAATATGTGACCGTAGGCCATACAGCGCCTGCAAAATGGGGGCTGACATGCATAAAACAACGTCCCCCTGTCAGCCCCAAGGGAGAACATAGCAGGAGGATGGAGGTAGCCACCATGTCCCTTTGGGTCCTCTCTGAGGAGGGCCTGGAAGCCTCTCCTCCCATTCCAAAACCCAAGGGAGTCTTTGAGGTGCCTTGCTGAGGAGACGTTATCCATGTATCTCCCCAAAAAAGTCCTCACCTCTTCGTCCTTAACGTAAGGGTTGTAAATGTTGACAGTTACAACCCTAAAGTTATTCTTCGCCAGGCTTGTTATTTCATAGTGGCACATCGGCCTCTCACCTCCCAATGCTCTTGCCCTTCTCAGGATATCATCGTGTTTTTCCTCTGTATATAGTGCCACGTCGTATGCTCCCTCCAACGAGTTGCCTTGGAAACAAAACACGTCCTTCACCGTCACCTTTAGAATCCCCATCAATATTATCCTTCCAAAAGATTCCCGTCCTAAAGGCTCCCACTCCTTTTCCTTCCAAGCAAACCAAATCGTGTTGGCCAGCCCAACCCCAGGGACTGACCGTGTTGATGTATTTAGCACCATCTCCGCAAGGAGAATGGCGCTCGTTCTCTTCTTCCAAAACAAGTAAAAAAGAAAAACCAAAGTGTTTTGGCCTATCTGGTGAAACTACACAGAGACAGGAACAATCACCCACGAAATACAAAGCGAAACCAGGCTACCTAAATAAGGTTCCCAATTAGAGACAACGAGAATTACCTGACTCTGATTGAGAACCGCCTCAGGCAGCCAAGCCCATACAACACCCCTACTCAGCCGCAATCCCAATAATACAAAAACCCCAATACGAAATACAACAACATAAACCCATGTCACACCCTGGCCTGACCAAATAATAAAGAAAACACAAAATACTAAGACCAAGGCGTGACATATTCAAACACTTTGAAAAATGGAATGATGAGTCACAAAGCCTATTCACATCTCAAGGTGTAAATATTTTACTTGGACATTTAGCTTAAAATAATCTGGCTATGACTACAAATGTGCTGAGCTCTGAATTGTTCTGAGCTCTGAATTGTGAAGCTGTGACTTTGTAGATATGTTGGCTGTGGCTGTAGGAGAATTCCTGAGTTATCTGTCAGTAGCAGACTGATAGGTCATAGTAAATCCCCATCTGTAGTATAGTAATAAAAAGGCACACATTTACCTGAGAGAGCCGAGGGGACCGTGAGAACCTTGTCAGCCCCTGGACAGTGAGTCAGAATGAGTCACAATTCCATTACAGTTTACACAGGCCACACAGAGTAAAGTTTGAGTGAGTGAGTGATTGAGTGAGCATGTGTGGTTCTCACCTCTGCCTCGCTGCCCTCTCTCAGGTTGTAAGTGAGGTTGTGGTGGATATCAGAGCTGAAGCGACTGCCATACTCTGGGTAGAGGCCCAGGACCTCCCTCAGGGCACGGACACTGATGTGCTGCAGGTCACAGTAGGTCAGAGCCTTCACGTCCGCATTGGTCTTGATCACCTGGTCTTGCGCTGTCAGGTCTGCCCCAATCAGATCACCTTTGCCTAGAGACAGATTACCCAATTAATAGTCTGAGTTGACTTGATGCTTCTCTCATACACTATAATGACAACATCCATAAGGCTGGGATAACAATTGAGGGATAAAGAAAACTAGCTCCCTATTCCCCGTATAGTGCACTGCTTTACTGGCCAAAAGTATTCCACTATAAAGGGATTAAGATTCCACTTCAGACGCGGCCAAAGAGTTGATAACAGAGACGGAACGCTGACACGAGAGACAGAAAAAGGAAATTATAAAAAGAAAGTGTACTCCAGAGCAAGGAAGTGATTTGTCTAAGACGTACCCAGGATAGCAAGGACCATTTCGTCCTTCAGCACCTCTAGAGACCCAGAGCAGACAAAGTAGTTGGCCTGCAGCGCGTCCCCCTGGCGGATGAGGTACTCTCCCGGGGCACAGAACGAGGTCTTGATGTGCAAGGAGAGGGAGCGCAGACATCCCCGACTGGCCCGCTCAAACACTGGCAGCTGCAGGATGTCCTTGTTCAGGTGCATGGCGATGTCCGCACGCAGTTCGTCTGGGAAGTCATGCAGCAGCTGACAGGAGGAGAGAAGGAGGACTTCAGCACCCACAATGCAATGGTTTTGTATCAGATTACAGATCAGATTGTATCAGATTAGAGGTACCAGAGAGGGACAGTGGTGTCCGAGGATCAAGGCTAAAGGAATGCTCTTGTCATATGAGATGCGAGACAGTATAAACCAAGTTCAACCCTATGAACACTGTGTGGACAGCCAATCAACAGTTATTCACAAACATGTATTCTATGTATTGTTGAAACACACACAATTCTCAGTGAGTATACAATATCTTGTATTTTGTGTTGGACTCTAGCTACATTTTGGCGAGTGGCTACACACTTCAATGTACAGTAGTTGTTTTCACGGAAGCCTTCTTAGATGACTCAAATCTCTACGTATAATGTGCACTGTTGGTCTCTTTCACTAACGCTAGCCTGGCAGTAGCACCAGTTAAGAGGTGTAATACATTTGCAAGTTCTCGGGATCCTTCGTAGCGTCTGTTGTCGCGCCTTCGGCGGAGAATAAATGATGAAGCTGATGTGGAGAGGGTGTAAATGAGTACCAACATGTTTAATCCTATCGCAGTAGTCTAAAATGAACATTTTATGAACTTGTATTTATTCAGGGGAGCCCAAGTGAGACCATGGCCTCATTCACAATGGTGCCCTAAGTACAAACACCTTCTCACAAACAGGAAGAAAAATGTGCATTGCAAATAAATAAAAAATAACCACACCTCAACACCACAATATCAACAAATAATACTCGAGAATCAATCGAAACAACTGCAATCCCAAACTGCCGAATCAAGGTGAAAATAATTTTGTAGGTCGTTCCAACAATAGGGAGCACTTTTAGCCAATACGAGATCTAAGCCCATCACTGTGAACAAAAGACTACTTTCTAAAAGAACCAATCTAACCTCATTGGGCAGAGACTGAGAGAAAATTGGGAAATAAAGGTGGAGATGACCTAGATGTAAAATGACATGTCTGATTTAGAATCCGCCATCCAACACGGAGACACGACTAGACCTCGAGGCCATTCATGTCTGAATGTGACAATACACACCCACACTGTCAACACCATCTGATCGAAAGACCTTGGCAGTGATACAAAAGGTTTCTTTCGAAAAGATTTCTTTCGAAAACTACTCCCAACATAAGGTGTACTCTTTCTGAAAGGCTAATTATTTACATCTGAAAATATATAAAGACCAGTCTGTCAGTACAGTATGTTTGTCTACCCTAATGGCTGCATCCCAATGGTCCATCGTTATCCTAAAGTGTGCACTTGCCCACTCCCCATCAGGGATTTGAAAGCATTGGATTGTTGTAATCATTGGCCGGAGTTTGTTACCACCATTGTTAAAGTAATATGTGTCATGTGACCCACCTCGTTGGCGTTGATGCCATTGTTGACAGACCAGGTGGTCTGGAAGTACTCCAACATCCTCTGTTTCAGCAGCTGGGGCAGACGGTGCACACGGATAAAGTCCTTGATGTCCTTCATACGCGTGTGGTAGAGCGAGCGACGAGAGTACATGCGCTGGATAATGGCCGTCACGTTACCGAAGACCACTGCATGCATCAGGGCTGCAGGTCGGAAGAGGAACAGGGAACATTGGGGTCAAGGAGTATTACAAGATTACTCATTTGAGCTCAAAGCACACACATATGCAGAAGAGAGTCATACCCAGCCATCACCATGCCGTAAGACTTTTTTAAAGAGATTTGTGAAGACATCTTAATAAGTGTTTTCAAGAAGTCTTTATAAGACAGCTTGTGTCTCAAGATGTCTACTAACACTGCCTCACTTCCAATGAACTTACCCCGATGAGCATGATGGAGATGAACTTATCCCCATGAGCATGGTGCAGATGAACTTATCCCCATGAGCATGGTGCAGATGAACTTATCCCCATGAGCATGATGCAGATGAACTTATCCCCATGAGCATGATGCAGATGGACTTATCCCCCATGAGCATGGTGCAGATGAACTCATCCCCATGAGCATGATACAGATGAACTTATCCCCATGAGCATGGTGCAGATGAACTTATCCCCATGAGCATGGTGCAGATGAACTTATCCCCATGAGCATGGTGCAGATGAACTTATCCCCATGAGCATGATGCAGATGGACGTATCCCCCATGAGCATGGTGCAGAGGAACTTATCCCCATGAGCATGATACAGATGAACTTATCCCCATGAGCATGATGCAGATGAATGTATCCCCCATGAGCATGATGCAGATGAACTTATCTCCATGAGCATGATACAGATTAACTTATCCCAATGAGCATGATGCAGATGAACTTATCCCTCATGAACATGATGCAGATGTACTTATCCCCATGAGAACATTGCAGATGCAATTATTCCCCATGAGCATGATGCAGCTGGCATGATACAGATGGACTTACCCCCCATGAGCATGATGCAGATGGAGAAGATCTTCTCAGCATCTGTGTTGGCACACACATTTCCAAAGCCCACACTGGTGAGGCTGCTCAGGGTGAAGTAGAGGGAGGCGATATAGGCACTGGGCATGGAGGGGCCGCCCATCGTACTGTTGATGTACGGGGTCTCCAACCTCTTCCCGAGCTCCTGCAGCCAGCCTGGAGAGTACAGCATGACATGGTGGACAGAGAGTGGGAGAGGGAGGGAGAAAGAGAGAGGGAGGGAGGGAGGGCAAAGAGAGAGGAGGAGAAAAAGGAAAATGTATTTCAGGGATCTGATAGAAGTCCCATGAAAGAGATTTGGTTGTTTTTTCCTTTGTGTCTGCTTGACTCTCCATCCAGAGGTGATATTACAGAGTGTGAGGCATTCTTGCTGGGAGTTAAATCAGCCAAACAGTCTCTGTCCATTACTCTGTGACCTACACTTGTTGTGAGGTTGACTGGGAGGGTGTTATGGAGGGTGATGGACTGAGAGACCAGTTCAGAAGCATTTAGGCTTGTCCAGGGACCGAGTGTGCAAGGGGGCCTTAGCATCTAGCTGTCAGGCAAGTGAAACGAGTTACTATGTAACAGACACATGTAGAGGAAATAGTGGTCACACATGGCTGCTTCCTACAGTAAGCCGAGGTGCTCGACAAAAGGAAACGTTCTGTTGATGTGTCTACTGTGTGAGAGTGGTGCAACAACCACACACAATATACAAACATTCACACCCAAACACTCACAAACAGGCGCTCACCTATATCCCAGGTGACAGGGTCACTGCTCTCTATCTCCTTGCGGCCGATGACATACCAGACGCAGGCCATCCAGTGGGCAAGCAGGGCGAACACAGACATGAGCAGGGTCAGGACCACAGCACTGTACTGGGAGTAACGGTCCAGCTTCTGTAGCAACCGCAGCAGCCGCAGCAAACGCACTGTCTTCAGGAGGTGGACCAGCGAGGTCTGGACAGGAGGTAAACAGACATGTTTACATGCTACGATTCATGTATAGATGACCATTTGCATTGTGACAAGTGTAAAGGTCAAAAGACGTTAGAGGGTTGAGTCATAGTCCGGTTAAAGTCGTCAGACATTATAATACAGTATAGACGATCTATCCTCTGTACTGAAATGATATCTCCAGGGACACGGTCTAGCTGAGATGCAATGAGCAAACATTCCTCCTACCACTCCAATATCCCACTTCCCCCCAGAGGCTAAAGATGCATTCATCCGTAAAGAACAGCACATCTCTTGGAAAGCTTGAGAAACAAATGATTGGTGGAAAAAGGAGCAGTTGAACAGTGTCACATCTCAGAAGCCCAGGTAAGATTAAGTGAGAAGGCTATTGGCTGAGATTTTAACAGTGAGACAGAGAGAGAGCGATGGGGAGTGCAGCTAGTGGATAGGGGGAGGGACACTGGAGAGAAGGAAGGAGCAGTCAATAAAGCATGGAGGTGGCAAGACCTAATCCGTTACAATTCAATGCTCAGGGGAAATAAAGAGGACCAACAACATATTTTAAGAGGGAAAACGATTATTCTGGGAAGGGCTATCAAACAAGCACTGTCTGTTCAAGATAGGATAAGGAACTGCATACACACGCAAAGCCAAATGCCCATGACACCCATACATGCACAGTCGGTGACACCCAT